>NC_049901.1:0-300000 GCF_001411555.2 Juglans regia | reverse complement strand
AAAGATAATATTTGCCAGGAGAAAATCTAAAATTATATGGTCACGGACCTAGAATTTCTTGAAAGTGTCACATGGTTGTCTATCAAAGACAGCCAATAAATTAAAGCAATCAGAACTCATCTACCCAAAAAAATTTGTGTGCTTTCGATGAGCCTTACAACCAGACACGGTTCTGATAAACACTGCAAAGGAGCAGGGGTAAAAAAAAATCTAACCGGATGAGAGAGAACAGAAATTTGACAATATCTAATTTGATTAGATGGCAAGAAAACCGAGAAAAAGGTTAATAGCATCGACAAACACGTTACACGAACAAATATCAAAAAAATAAAATAAAATAGAAAGAAGGTTATGAATACACAAAAAAAAAAAAAAAACAGAAGCTATAGAGGAGCATTTCTAAGTGGACAGTAGCATGGAATTATTTTCTCTTTTCATCGAGATTGACGGTGGTCATGGAATCTCAGGTAATACTATACCTTTCTCATTTATTTATCACGCTATAGTATATTTGGTATATGCACGATTTTCAAAGAGTTAATGCACTGGACTCTGAAGAAGTACGTGCAGTGGTGTAGTGGGGTTGATAAATTGTATTTCAGCTTTTGTCGTTTAATACTGGGATGAGGTGAAGTTAGATTCCGAAGGTGTAAAATTTGATGCAGATGCAGAGATCTGACACTGACATGATTCGATAAAAAAAAAACGTGAGTTACCCATAATGACCTTGTTGAACTTTGGTCAACGCGAACATAAAAAGTGCTACTATTTTTAATGTTGCACTTGGATGATGCCCTGGAATAATACGTTTTCATTTTGAGCTTACCTGAGCAAAGTTGGCCAGGACTAGAAGAGGGAAGGTGGCTAGGATGAGAAGAGAGACCCTCCATTCCACTATGAAAGCGACTATGAAGGAAGTGAGGAGTGAAGTCATGTTTTGGAGTATGACAGAAATCCTCTCAGCAATGGCGGATTTCACATCAGCAGCATCCGTGGCCAGGCGTGCTGCAAGAAGGCTTGAATTGTGCTCCTCCTCGTCAAACCATCCAACTTCATTCCTTAGTATTGCTGTGTAAAATTTGACAATAATAAGAAAGTCTTCCAAATGTGGGGAATGAAATCATTAAGTCCAGAAGGATTCACAAATCGGACTTGCAACGCGATGTTTTATCTGCTTTAAAAAAAATGGTTGTACTATCTAGAGAAAAGTAACACCATAGATCTGTACCTGCAAGCATCATCCTCCTAACTCTTGTAGTGAGGTTCTCCCCCATAATGCTAAAGAAGTAATGCTGTATCAGGTATGCTACAACAGCATAAAGACCAGCTCCAATGTAAATGAAAACATATTCCTTTGTTTTCCTTTCCATTGAAGCAGGATTTCTGTAGTAAAAGACCTCAATCATATTGCTCATCACGATGGCAAATGTTGGGCCAATAAAACCAGAGAGCACAGATCCTACAGCACCCATAATCGAATATGGCCACTCAGGAGCATTCAGCTTGAGAAGCCGGAAGAAATAGCCATCAGGGGCTGGATTTCTCCTGTCCGTTTCAGCATTTGAGATCATCTCTATGCGGCCATCGGCCCCAGTACTATATGAATAGCTGAGGTTTCTTAAGCTGCCAGACCTCAGGCTTAAAGATTTTGTTGACAGCGAATGGCTAAGTCGTGATGAACGTGACCTGCGCGTTGATGGGTTTGAGAAGCCTCCGTTTCTAACCATTTCTTGGAATCGGATTAAAGAGGCATAAGCCCCCGCTTTAGCAATCAGTTCCTCGTGGGTTCCTGTCTCAACAACTTGCCCTTGTTGTATAACTGCAATTGAATCTACATTTCTTATGGTAGAGAGTCGATGGGCCACAACTACAGTGGTTCTACCAACCATGAGACGGTCTAAAGCTTCCTGAACAATGCTCTCAGACCCTACATCAAGGGCACTTGTTGCTTCATCAAGGAGGAGGATCTTTGGGTTTTTCAGCATAGCTCTAGCAATTGCAATCCTCTGTTTTTGGCCACCAGAAAGTTGGACTCCTCGCTCTCCAACCTAGTTTGACATTAGAAGCACATATTATATTATATTATTTACAGGAACAAAAGGAGTCTAAAGAAGGTAAGCTTTGCTTTATAGTTTTGTTCAAGTAAAAGCCACTTTGACAAATGCACCAACCTGAGTATTATACCCATTAGGAAGCATGGCAACAAAGCTATGAGCATTTGCAGCAGAAGCTGCCGCTTCCACTTCAGCCATTGTTGCATCAGGCTTCCCATAGAGGATGTTCTCAAGTATGGTGGTGGCAAAGAGTGCGGGTTCTTGGTTCACCAGCCCAATCTGGTCACGTAACCATTTCAATTGCAGTGTCTTAATGTCCACATTGTCCAATAAAACTTGCCCTGCAAAACAAACAAAAAAGAAAATCTGTACAATCAGTTCATCAAGAGCCTGGGATCTTGATTGTTTTGAAAAATGGGATGTTCCTTATTACCCTGATTAGGATCATAGAACCTTTCTATCAGAGAGACGACAGTACTTTTCCCTGACCCGCTACCACCAACCACAGCAACAGTCTTTCCAGCAGGAAAGAATATTGAGAAGTTTCGAAAGATAATAACATCTGGTCTCGAAGGGTAGCTAAAAGTAACATCCTTGAATTCTATATTGCCATGAACCTCAGGCAAGCACTTTCCATCTAAAGGGTCTTGAATTATGGAGGGTTTTTGCTTGATGATCTCCATCAACTTGTATCCAGCTGCTTTACCTTTGCTGAATGCCCCAAGATTTGAAAACGACTGGCCCAAACTCCTGTAATGAAAAGTATTAACTTACAATTGTGACTAAAGCTTATGTATCTACAACTGTGAAAAGGCAGCGTTTAAGTTTGAAGTCTTACATGCCCCCAACAATTGCAGAGAAGATTGCCGTGAATGCCTTCCCTCCATCAGTCTGCCCATTCCTGATAAATACACCAGCATACCAAAAGACAAGTGCCCATGACATGCATGCTATTCCATAAGTACATCCTAGTCCCAGACCCTTGGCCATTCCAGCCTTGTACCCGAGCTTCAACGTGTTCTGTATTGCATCTGAGTACGAATTCAGGGCCTTGCTCTCACCAACATATGAGTAAACCGTCCGAGCTTGTGCAATGGCCTATGCAGATGATAAAGGACTTAGAAATCAAATTAGGAAGTGGTATGTGAAGTGTGAAGTTAATACATTAGTGGTGTCGTTTTAGATTTCAGTGACACCGAATTATTCATGATTGGGATGAAATCATAAAAGAAGAAGCAAACAGTAACGCGTGCACGTGCTAAAAGATAATTTCATATGCAAAAGGTATTCCAAAGTCTTCCTCACCTGCTCGGCTATAATACCAGCATTCGCGTAGGACTCACGACTCTTGGATGTAAGGCCTGTGAGTGTATACGCGTATAATCCACCAGCAAAAGCAATTCCCGGTATAACTGCCACACTGAGCAATGCTAGCCTCCACGCTGATACAAAGCCAACCACTAGCCCCGCCAGAAACGTTGACAGATAGTGGATAAAGTTTCCGACCTGAAAATCCAAGAAATACATCAGTACACGAGTGGGTTAATAAATCCACTCCAAAGAAAACTAAAAAAGTTTGGACTTTATCATGAATTTTATCATATTATGCCCCAATAGTTTTTGTTATACTTTGTACATATATAGTAGCCTCTGATAACAGCTTCTCGCTCTAATTAACGAAAAAAATAATCTTAAGGAAATTCGAGTCCAAAAATCACAAACGTCCAAGATAGAGAGGTTGGCGCTGGATAACTATTATTTGCTAACGTCTGCCATCAATATGCAAGGATCCGAGATGGGACCCCATTAATGGGTAACAAACAACCCCAGATGAGCATATTGCAACATAAGGCCAGCCCAATACTTGATGTGTTCCATAGAAGGAACTGCTTGCAGCCAAAACGGTAAAGAAAAGGAAATGGCGAGTTTGTAAACCTTCTCGCTAATGGCATCTTGGACCAGAAGGGTGTCTGTGGAGACGCTGAAAACTATATCCCCAGTCCTAGCATCCGTATCAAAGAATCCTACGTCTTGTTTTAGCACCGCCTCCAAATACTTCTTTCTCAGCGTGCTCACTTGTCTCTCTCCACTGTACATCCAGCATGCAATCTCTGGCAAAAACCACGAATTTTTTTTTCAAAGTTGGAAAACAAAACGCTTAATCAGAATGAAATCTGGGGTCGATTGATGTGTACATATTAACAGTGCGCAAGATTTGCGTGAGTGTCAGATATTAGATAATGTTAAAAGGAGAGGATTTGGACAGAAGCTGGGTGAAGTTGACGAGTGAAAGAAGAAAAGGATGAGAGGAGAGGGGCCCGTCCACGGACCACGTGGGTTCGCACCCACCAGTCCGATGTGAACTGGCTACACGAGTAATGTACACTGAACTATGGTCCAAGAGCGTGATAAAAATGAAAGTATATAATAAAAACAAAATAGGCAATATTGCGTACCTGCATAGGATGATAAGCAAACAACGATGCCAAGATACACAAAATACAGAGCATACTGCAAAGAAGAGGAAAGAAAAACATAAGAATACAGATCTCAGATCTGAGAAGATTAGGAAAAGTGTTTGATATTTGACATATTTGATGAATTGGGTAACAGACCTTTGAAACTTCTTCGGTCATTTTTTTCAAATCGGTTTGGTTCTTGCCGAAGCCATTAACCATTTCACCAAAAAGAAGAAAGAAAACCGGCATCGAAGACCCATGGATAACGGCTCCCAAGCTGCCAGAGACCATGAGCAACCAGTCGTACTTGTCTGCAAAACAGAAGAGCTGGTAAAAAGGTAGGCTCTGTTCCTTCTTCTTCTCGGCCTCAGGGAGTGTTTTTGCCTCTGTAGGCTCAGCCATTGCAGCCCAAAACCAAGTTTTTTTTTTAAGGAAAAAAAAAAAAGGAAACAGAGGGTTGGGAGGGAAGGGATTTTGAAGTGACTAGTGGTTCGTTGCCATTGAGGAAGAAAGAGATCTGAGAGACCCTTTTCACTCTTTTATGTCTGGAAGAACTGTCAATATCGTTTTGGTTTTTATGGAGCCCGAGACCGTGTAGCTTCTTCGTTTGCCGGAGAGGAAAAGGCAGAGAGAAAGAGAGTTGATGAGAGAGTGAGGGACTATAAGCGCATGTGTCGGACCAGCGGTCAGATAAAGTTTGAGAAAATGAGATTGGAAGAGAGAGAGGTGCGAGCAGTTTTATAGTGCAGAAGCCAGAACTTAACTGTGGCCGTAAAAAAACATGCAACTTCCATCCATTTTCAGCTGGAACTCCGATTTAACTCTGCATCAAATAATAAAAGGAAAAGGATAGGTTATTACCCTCTTCAAATAGATTTTGATCTATTTTTTAAGTTCAATTTTTTTTTAAGTAAAATAAAAATGAGAATTACGCCCTCTTTTATTTTTACAAATAAGATAAGATGAATTGATATAAAAATTAAAAAATTAAATAAATATTATTAAAATATATTTTTTAATATTATTTTTATTTTAAATTTAAAAAAATTATAATAATTAAATAAAATAAAATAAGATAAATAAAGACGTTCCTAATTTAAATATTATTTTTTATTATTATTTTTTATCTATTTTTTATTATTTTATTATTATTATTCACGTAATATTTATAATAATTTCTAAACAAAACATGCCTAAATGAGGAGCAGAAGACCCTACTTCTTGTTAAAAAAAAAAAAAAAAGTAGTACTACTTTCTCAAAATCCATTTGGTCCTGTCATTTCAAATACTAGTCCACTCTGTGTGAAGAAAGCTCGTGAAAAATAAAATAAAATAAAAAGAGTGAGAAATTTTTTGGGGTTGGGGGATTCAAGAAGGAATACTTTAATGAATTTTGCAGATTTTATTTATTTATTTATTTATTCCGTCTGCTCATCCGTAAGCCATTTGCGCTGGAACTCCCTTTGACTGACATTCCATGTGAAGTTGCCTTGCATCTCCTGTTTTTCTTATATTATTTGCTTTTCTCACATCCTAATAGTAGTTTCCTTTTCACTTTACCCATTACTCCCACTCCCTAAATTTGTTTCCTTTATACTTTTCTTTCCCACTTTAGTATTATATTTAAATGGAATCATTTGGATGGGACTAAGAGAAGCAACCCATAAAATTAATATAATTTCAATTGATTCGAACTTCATAATATATTCCCATTTTATTATGCAAATGTCACATATGATTATAAAAAAAACAGTATATTTTAATAGAATTCATGGAGATTACAAATAAAAAACAGTCCAAGACTCACGTTCTTCCATCTAACAGTCTGCAGCCAGCTCCCAATCCTGCCAACGCCATCAGAGCATTACCTTGGTCTTTGTTTGTAAAATTTTTGTCGTGCAGTGGATTATGTGTAACACACGAGACTAGTAAGCAGTAAAATAAGTATATGCAAAAATAAAGACTTGGGTCTTAAAAGACGGGCCTCAACTCGAAGCATAGGAAATTACCTTTCTTATTTTTCAAAAAAATATGTTTATTATATTTTATATAAAAAAATAAAATAAATTATAATAATAAAATAAAATAAAATAATTCTCGCATCCAAACGAGACTTTAGTGTTAGTACGATGGGGAACTTGGCATGTTAGGAGTATGTGGTTGGGTAGGCACATCAAGCCACAGTTACATCTTCATAGCATCCATATCACCCGTTTGCGTATCTTAATTTAAAACCATTTTGTTTGTAGAAGAATTAAATCAGTCTCCAAAAACATTCCCCCAAGGCTACTCCAGTCACATCCAGGGGTGCTACAATCAATTCTTTTGCTATCAACCCACTTCACACCTAAACGTACCCTTGGGCTTTTATTTTGGGCTGGACCATTCTAATAGGTTTCTGACCCCATTAACCCTCTGCAGTTTTGCTCTTGCTTGCCTCTCCCTGGCTAACTTTTATGACTCAAAATTACTAGATCACACGTGATTCTACTAGGAACATGTACATACAGGTCCAACCCAAATCTACCCTCTCTCTCTCTCTGATCAATTGTTTAGCAAATTTCCATAAATTCAACTGTAACTTTATCATGTTGGAGAAGAAAACACAGAGTTAACCCAGGGCTTGACATTTTAGTTTGAATGTTGAGATGAGTTGAGTTATGAATAGTAATATTTTATGAATCTTATTAATATGAGTTTAATTTTTTTATAAAAAGTTAAAAAAATAATAAATTTCATCAATGATTGGTTTAAGATGAATTGAGATAAGTTTAACCTTAGACAGGCTAGCTCTAGCTCTCTGTTCTAATTCGTGGATTTCAAGCATTAAACTGACTTTCCATTGTACGGTTGTTTGTAAACCCTACAACGTGAGGTTCAAACTCTAGGAAATATTGTCGTATGCCTGTTTAATCACATGATTAGCATAATATATTACAAAGGCTTGTTTGCAGTAGTAGAGTAGGAGTATAGGGCTCTTGTGATTAGCTTCTTCAAGGGAAGTGCGTTCTACCAAACCATTATCTTAGCATTAATTAATCTTGCTAACAAACCCCGTCTAGTAAATATTAATTGCCTAATTCTATGTTTTCTTTAACATATTGATGCAATTAAATACAAAGTTATGTTATTTATAAGTCCGGCGTACTACACATCACTTATCGTGACACTCATTATATTTATAAATAAATTATAAATTTAATATTTTCTTTACGTGAGTTTATGAGAGACATCGATCCTTTCATATTAGTAGCGTGTTTGATATATTGATAAATAGGATTGTAAAAAGATTAATACACGACAAATCTTAGCCATTGAATTACCTGAAACGTATTAGAAAAAGGAAGGTGATTAATAAATAATCAAGAAGATATATGCTTAGGGTTGAAAATTAGTGATGTCAAAGTCGCAAAGAGTAGGGACACGGTCGGATAATCCTTTGACACTCGAGTGTACTTATGTGGTCCTTAATTTGGATCCCTATAAATGGCTCTAAAATAAGGATTAAATGTTTATAATGAGATACATGTAACACTCCTTTGTTGTTGAGCCGAAAGGGTTTGTAACTAAACTGAAGTGGATTCGGTTGTATTGTACTCACTTTTGGGGACACTAGATCCGGTTTGGTGAGCTAATTTAGAGCTAGTTTATTCCATTATTTTTCACCACCCTGTATCGAGGCAGGCATGTGATATCATATCATGCTAGAGATTAGGGATTAAATTATTCAATTAATCTTAGAAATACAAGTATATATATATATATATTTGAACGATTCACATTACTTACTTTGTCTATCATCCAATCACCATGTATATTTTATATGAAAGAAAATGTAGAAGTTAATGATGGGATGGTTTGAAATATGGTTTCTTACCACTTTACCTAGAATAAAAATGGTGGTTGTCAATCATTACTCCTATGTAATTTTTTTTTTTTTCCTGTTTTGTTTGAACTGAATGCAATTAAAAATGGCATAAAATACTATGGCTGAAGCTAGTTAGCTAGAAGTAGAGAGGCTGCAACATGGACCACAATCTGGAGTGAAGGGTGTGAACTCATTACTCAGGTAGCAGCTAAGCCATCGCTTTGTTTATTTTTGTAAATGAGATAAGTTGAAATTAAAGTTAAAAGTTAAATAAAATATTATTAAAATATATTATTTTTATTTTAAAATTTGAGAAAGTTAAATTATTTATTTTATTTTATATGAAACGAGATGAGATGAAATAAATTAAGAGGAATTGTGAAAACAAACGAGAAGACTCAGTGCTCCGACTGGCTCATGATTTATGCGTAGCTTTATGTGAGATTAATATACCAAAAGAAATGAACATTGATTATGCCAATTGCATTCCACCTAATCCCTTATCATGATTTGCTTGATTGTGGAGATCCCCAAGTTGAAATTTAATTCAACAGCTCAGCAGCTAACGTGAAATGATTCAGTGTATATTGGTCTTTCTAAGTAGCATGCATGCTTTCCTTTGTTAATGTTAATCAATAGGCAGAGGAGAGCACGTAATTTAAGGGGTCAAATCCAGAGAAAGGTCCATAAAATTTGAATGACTAGTTGGAGTCGAATCAAAAGAGGCACTGAAGATGATAGAGTAAGGAAACTTTATGCAATGAAATATTAGAATGCCTGAATACATGGAAGAAGTAGTACTGACTACTGAGGAGTGGGGGCATCAGCTGTCATGATCCTAATTATAAAGCATCATATCCCATTGCTATTCCCACTTTACAAGCTCATATGTTTGTGTATACTTCTGTTTGCTAATAATTTTTAGCATAAGGTCCAATAGTAGAAAATTAGATGGATTTAGACATGTGGGGGCTACTTCTTTGCAACTTTTCATGAGTGGTGATGAGTTCGACAAGTGACTCCATGTTTAGGGGGCCGTCGTCTTCGAATATCTAACACTTGGTATCAAAACCCCACTTATTACTCTAATTTTTCCTACTTTTTAGTCCTTTTAATTGAATTGTTCTGATTGTTGGCGATGTGCTTAGGAATGGGATGCCATCCCAACCTTTGCCAACACTCATCCTCAAACTTTGCATATAAAAAAGAGTTTTGCTATTTATCATCTCCACACACCACACGTCATATTTTTTTATTTTTTTTAATATTCTTCTTAAATTAATTAAATTATTATACTTATCATCTATATACTATACATTTAATAAGAAAAAAAATATGATGTGTAGTGTATGAAGATGATGAATAAAATTTTTCTATAAATAATGCTTTTTTTTCCCTATCTGTTTCTTTTCTTCTTTGGTGGATACATTGTAATTTATGTGAAATAAACTTGCTAAAGTCAGCAGCTAGGGATGGCTTTTGTACGGGTTTCTTTTTTTGGAGCTTGTTGGGAGTGGGCTTCAAATGCCTCGTTCTCTGGGCTGCCCACCCATTGATTGACTGGCTTTTATTTTAAGGCCCATTGGACTTGAAACTAGGTCTAGTTCAGGGTCCATCAGCTCTTGCTTATTACATTTTATTGACTATAGAAATTATTTACAGTCGTAAAATATATAAATATTGTATAATTATTTTGAAAAAAAAGTAAGATTTATTATTAAAAAGTTAATTTTTTCTATATAAATTCTATATTTATCTATATTTTTAAAATTATCTTTTATTTACGTATTTTATAATTATAAATATCATTTCTTAGATAGAAATGATTATGAGAATTAGTTGACTATCATGACTATGTCTTCGACGAGGGTCTACCTTTCAGCCAACAATCTGGATTTTCTGGGCTTCAATGGGCCTGTGTCGTCGCTGCCCAGTAAGATAGCCCGAAAAAAAAATCGTACAAAAGCAGAACACCAATCACCAAGTAAACATATAAATATAATAGTATAATACTATGTTCATATAAATTTTCAAAGGCATATTATGCATGATAAAGTGTCGGGCACTACTCATGAGAAAATGAATTTATTAGATTATGTTGGCAATATATAATTAAAAATAAATCGATGAATTGCTTATGTCAAATCAAATCAAGAAAAAAAGGAGATAGGAAATAGTTTTAGTTTCATAAACAGGACATCAACATTTTATTATATCACACAGTTTATAAGTGCATCAAGCTTAAAACCCAATGGTATGCACGGGAATAAAAGAGAAACTGAGGAAGGGAGAGTTATGAGCAAAGGCATGATCGGATACAAAGCAATGATGGAACCTAGAGTTAGAAGAAAATGCATAAGCAAGGAGAATTATATCCTCTTTGAATGGTAAAAATGTTTCATTTCATTTCATCATTATAATTTTTTTAAATTTTCATATAAAATATAATAAATAATTCAAAAAATTTCAAATCTTAAAATAATAATAATATTAAAAAAGAATATTCTAATAATATTTTATTCAACTTTTATCTCAACTCATCTCATCTCAACTTACTATCCAAATGACACCTAAGATAAAGCATTGAGATTGACAATAAGACCGATGACGGAAACAAAGACATTATTTTTTCCAATTTTGGCTTCATTGAAGAGAAAATAAAGACCATGGAACTCTATAGAAAATTGAAAGATCAGAGAGAACTCTGTTAGCACTTGTTGAGAGTTTTGTGAGGATAGAAAGCTTGAATAAAACTCTACTTATAGTGAATTTACTCCTTAGACATATGGATGTAAGCTTTAATGCCGAACCACGTAAATATTGGCATCCTTTATTTTCAGTTATTTACGATTATGCAAATTATGAATGATAGCTAGGAGCATTCCCAATGGGTTATGTAAAACCCATGTTTTTGTAAAATTTGAAAGAAATATCTCAATATAGCCTATTCAATGGATTGTGTATCTTATAAAACTAATATTCAGTTTGATACATTACTATCTCTATATCTATGGGATACTATTCACACTTGTATAAATATTTAATTCATTTTTCTCTCTACTTTTTCTTCTTTATTCATTTATTTATCTTCTTTATATTTTTTACTTTATTTGAAATGATTACAATATATTAAAAAGTAAAATATTTAAATGCTATAAAGAAAAAATAGATAAGTTGATATATGGTATATTGTAAATGTCAATATAGAAAATAGAAAAAGTAAATTTTGATGATATATTTTATAAGATATGATGAATAATCTATTGAGAGTAATCGCTCTAAGCACATTACCACACCGTATGAGAGAGTCATTCAACCATATTGTGGACATTCAACCGTGAGCGAAAAACATCTCAACAAATATCATCTCCATAATCATGAAATTATAATTAAAGACTCAAAATTTAAGATCTCTCACCCATCAAATTATATAATTCTCTAAAGGTATTGTTAGGATAGTGAGATGAGATAATTTTAAATGAAAGTTGAATTAAATATTGTTAGAATATTATTTTTTAATATTATTATTGTTTTAAAATTTAAAAAAATTGAATTATTTTTTATATTTGATGTGAGAATTTAAGAAAGTAAAATTGTAATGATGATATGAGATGAGATGAAACTGTTTATGTATCCAAACGAAACCTTATTTTATCCTAATTAAGTGCATTCTCATTGGCTTGACCAAAGTTAAAGGACGACTAAAATTTAGATAAACTGTGTCAAAAAGACTCCACATTAAATTGGGCATCTCTAAAATAATTTAGATTTCAGCTACAATACTTCACCAAATATATCTAACTACAATTATTTCATCAAATATTAAAATATTAATTTCTCACTCCAAACAAACAAATTAAATTAATTAGAATATAATTAACATTTAACATTTAGAATATAATTATTATTAACATTTAATTGGTAGAACTACAAAATATGATAAAAATAAATTGAATTAATTAATTGTTAAAATAATAATATTTTATTATTATATAGAGAGTAAATGTATAATCCAATGTAGGGATTGAATTTAAATAGAATATATAAATATAAATTATGTGATATTAGCTAAAATTTGAATATGCATTTGGTCAATCAAATGAGAATGCTCTAAAGAGAGTGAGGACCAAAAGGATTACTTGATTTTCATTTAAAACAAGCGAATTTTAATTAGAGAAATAATAATGGCAGTCGTGAGTGCGCAAACACCGTGCAATTATTTAAAAAAAAAAAATAAATACGCGATTTACATAAAAAAAATAATATTTTTTTAATAATTAACCGTATTATTTTTTAAAACAACTATAAAATATTTGTATACTCCACAATTGTATATATCATTTTTATTTTAATCATGACACATTTAGCGAGTATGCCTTGACGATAAATTGTAAAAAATTTAGCAAGAAGGACCACGGGTCTGACTCGCGCCTAGGTTCAAATTTCAAATTCGAAAATTAAGTTTGAAAAGCCTAACGGTCATAACCAGCTGGATCCCACCATAATAATTTAATTTTTTCCTTGTTTTCAAAACACCTGTCCGCTACCAACGGCCATCCCACCCTCATCAGACATGAGAAACTTCTTTATATATGCGATGGTATCTTCAACTCACAGTGTCCTGTTTTCAATCTCCTCCCACTTCAGCCCGGGCGTCTTTGTATACGTCTTTGGCATCCCTTTTGCTCTTACTCTTTGCTCTTTGTTCTCGCTCGTCTTCCCCCATTAACAAAACAATATGAGAGAGTGCATCTCAATCCACATCGGGCAGGCCGGTATCCAAGTGGGTAATGCTTGCTGGGAGCTCTACTGCCTTGAACACGGCATTCAGGTAACAAAAACCAGCGTTCTCTATTACAAAACTTCAAAAATACGAAATACCATCTGCAAGACTGCCTGTTTTGATTCTTACTGGGTGATGGGAGTACTAACTTTTTCTGGGTTATTCTTCTTCTTGTTTTTTTTCCCCTCAGCCCGATGGACAAATGCCGGGTGACAAAACAGTTGGCGGCGGAGACGATGCCTTCAACACATTTTTTAGCGAGACCGGAGCTGGAAAACACGTCCCCCGCGCCGTTTTCTTGGACCTCGAACCTACTGTCATCGACGAGGTCAGGACTGGGACTTACCGCCAGCTCTTCCACCCCGAACAACTCATCAGTGGGAAAGAGGACGCCGCCAATAACTTTGCAAGAGGCCACTACACAAGTAAGCAAACGCCCAAGCGCAGGAAATAGAAAATCAATCTCCGATTCTGTGAAATTATATATAAGCTTAACGATTTTTGGGTTTCTGGTTTTGGCAGTTGGGAAAGAGATAGTGGATCTGTGCCTTGATAGGATCAGGAAGCTCGCTGACAATTGTACTGGGCTTCAGGGGTTTCTGGTTTTCCATGCGGTCGGTGGAGGGACAGGCTCCGGGCTTGGTTCTCTGCTTCTGGAAAGGCTCTCAGTGGACTACGGCAAGAAATCCAAGCTCGGATTCACGGTCTACCCGTCCCCTCAGGTCTCCACATCCGTCGTTGAACCATACAACAGTGTGTTGTCCACTCACTCACTTCTAGAGCACACCGATGTGGCCGTCCTCCTCGACAACGAAGCCATTTACGATATTTGCCGCAGATCGCTGGACATTGAAAGACCCACTTACACCAATCTAAACAGGCTCGTTTCCCAGGTAAAGAAAAATAACGAACCATTTAGTATTGCTTGCGTATAAATTTCAAATCGTATTAACAGCATAGCTAACGGGAATTTGTTTTGTGGGCAGGTGATTTCTTCTCTGACTGCGTCTTTGCGTTTTGATGGTGCTCTGAACGTGGATGTCACAGAGTTTCAGACTAACTTGGTTCCCTACCCGAGAATACATTTCATGCTTTCTTCGTATGCGCCGGTTATTTCAGCCGAAAAGGCCTACCACGAGCAACTCTCCGTGGCCGAGATCACAAACAGCGCCTTTGAGCCGTCGTCCATGATGGCAAAATGCGACCCTCGCCACGGTAAGTACATGGCCTGCTGTTTGATGTATAGGGGTGACGTGGTGCCTAAGGATGTGAACGCAGCGGTGGCGACAATCAAGACCAAGAGGACGATTCAATTCGTGGACTGGTGCCCAACTGGGTTCAAGTGTGGAATCAATTACCAGCCACCAACAGTGGTTCCTGGGGGTGACTTGGCTAAGGTTCAGAGGGCTGTTTGCATGATCTCTAACTCGACGAGCGTTGCGGAGGTGTTCTCTAGGATCGATCATAAGTTTGATTTGATGTATGCAAAGAGGGCTTTTGTGCATTGGTACGTCGGTGAGGGTATGGAGGAAGGAGAGTTTTCGGAGGCGAGGGAGGATTTGGCTGCGCTGGAGAAGGACTATGAGGAAGTTGGAGCAGAGTCTGCAGAAGGCGAGGATGATGAAGGCGATGAGTATTAATTAGGCTGTGATGTGTAGTTGGTGTCTACCAATGGACTCATTGGTTCTTTTAACTTTGGATGGAAGTAACTTTTCTTTTATTGCCAATGATGTTTTTTGTCATTTTGTTCAATGGAAACTCTTATCTTTTGCTCAGTTCTATATAAGGTTTGTTTCCTTCCTGTTGTTTTGCATACAATTGAATATATTTCCGAAGAATATGATGTCCGGTTCTTCACGTCGAATACATAATTGTCGCAATCCATGCCTCTCTAACTGAGTAAGAACAAGTATGTGAATTGATGCACCACCCCGCCAAGCAGAGAATATTGGACAAATGGGGGGGGGTTCCATGGTCCCGCCGACCATCTGATCTATTATTTTTTTCGTGAATAACCAGCCCCTCCTCTCCCTCCTCTCCCACTATTGAGATGTTTTGTTTGACTACAGGGTTATATGTGGATGAGGACGTGTCGTGTGTTGTTCCCATTTGAACCCCTAACCAACATCTCAATACAAACACGAGCGAGTCTACGGAAAATAGTGGAAAAGAGGCCATGATTTGTTTCAAAGTAGCTATTGTATTTGCTTCTTCACTGTACAATAGAAGACTCTCTCTCTCTCTCTCTCTCTCTCTGACTTTTCTGGTCACTTTTGAAACTTGATTTCAACCTCGCATGACCAGAAATACACACTTGATTTCAACCTCGCATGACCAGAAATACACTTGATTTCAACCTCTCGTGCTCTTCGGTTTCTGAGTTTGCCATTCCACACTCTACTCCTGCCACAAACAAAACTAATAAAACCAGTTGAAATCAGTCGACAGAAGAAGGGGTCAGAGGTATTTTAGCTATATATGATATGGTTTTCACCCTAAACAAACCAACCACTAAGTAAAAACATGACCGATGATGCTGTTATTGTAAGCACCAAAAGAAATTATATAAATTGATATGATTTGATGTGATACTTTAGATTAAAATTTTTTTATTATTATAATATATATAATTAATTTTGAAATCACATTAATTTATATATTTACTTTTTTTGTAATCCATTTATATAGAAGTTCAATGATAATAATAAGAATTATTTATCATTTGCTTTGAGATTTTATTTTTTTATTTTTATAATCATAAGGATGTTAGTTATTAGGTAATTATAATGAAAAATGTAAAGTTTATTATAAATTTTATTATTAAAATCTCACAAACGTTGTTAATATCAAACCATCAATCTTATATTCATTTAACTTTTAATTATCCAACGTTATCCACGCACCCCCACACACACACATAAGTCTAATTATAAAGGATAGTATTGTTAACATTAATTTTTTTGATAGGTAAAAGTGGAAAATATTATTAACATTATAACATGTGACAAATTACAAATGCCATCGAGAGAGACTATTCAATAATTATTCTAAAATATATATTTCGCAAAAATTTGACGAAAGGGAAAATAAAAAAGGAAAATCTACGTGTTTCGGTTAACATCATTTAATATTTATCACGCCTGCCAAGAAAAGAAGGAAGGAAAAAGAACTTTGCTTTGACTGTAGGTTAGAATTTAGATAGAGTGAGTTTTTAATTTATTTTGGATATTTATATGCGTCTCATTTTTCCTAGTTTTTCCCAGTATCCAAACTAAAGACACCCCGAAAAAAAAAAAGAGATATAGGACGACAAGAAAACAAAGGATCTAGATCAAGATTAAGAGACAGGATTAATGTGATGCAAGAAAGAAGCTAACCTTAATAGCACTCTCGTTTGATTTGTTCAGTATGATGCCTTCAAGGTCGTGGTCTTGCCGCTGAGAGGAGAACTCGGCAAGATGGGCCTCGAGAACAGCACAACGTCCATCTCCGAATGCAGATCGTGATATTGATGATAAAGAAGACCGCTGTCTTTGGTACCAAGACTGAAATCCTCGCCGAGGTGCGAGTCCTCCTCTCTGATCCTCAGGATCTGGCTGTGTACATACTTCACCTTCTTCCTCGACTTCGGAGACGCTTTCGCGGCCACCTCCTTGCGATCAACCTTGGAGACTTTCTCCCCGGAAAGATTATGGAACGTCATGGCCAACTCGGTGGACGAGAGTTCCTTGGGTTTGTGAAGCTCAGAAACAGAGGCAGAGACTCGTTCTTGGGGGTCCTTTACGGGCTTCACCGTCATAATTGGAGTCGTATCGGATAAGATACCGAGACACCGGACACGGCACGTTCTTATGAAGAGATATATATAAATCAAGAAGGGAAGAAGAGCTCTTATAGGGGGACTTCTGACCAGGTGATTGTTTTGTTTTGTTTCTGGTGCTGGCACTCCGGGGGAACTTCTTATAAAGAGCGCAATAAGGGGCTTGTAGAGAGAGAGAGAGAGAGAGAGAGAGAGGGAGCTAGGGATGGATGACGCGTGGACAGAGGAAGAGAAGGAGAGAGATGGTGGGCTATCACGTGTCGAACATGTGGTGAAAGTAAAATTCATAGGAAGTGGGAACTGGGGACCAGTCCTTTAGGCCCATCAGGTAGTTGCCATTTTGTTAGGAACAGGTTTTCTGCTTCACTGGCCGAATGCCACGTCACTATGACCTCTCTCTCTCTCTCTCTCTCTATAATATAATGCCAAATGCCAATTGACAAGTCACTCTCTTATTAGGGATTCTCAAAACAAAATAAAATATATTTAATACCCAATTTATAAAAAAAAAGAAGAAGAGAGTCACAGGCAATAATCAATCGGCTATGAAAATTTGGAAAGTTTAGTTATGAAGTGTGCAAAGGAAATTGGCTTTGGGTCACGGTCAGAACAGATTCAGCTTAACAAAGCTAAGCTTGATTGTACTTTGATATCTAATCTCTATAGGATGGGAAATATATTAATATTGTTGTATAGGGAGGGGGATTGAGAGCAGGGCACGAGGCAAAGACGTTCCCAAGTGGCGTCCGATCGTTAATGTCAAGTGGAAACGGGTCAAAGTAGCATTTTTAACGTTTTCCATTTATTAAATGAGAAGTAGGAAGTTGAGATAGACGTGGCGGACATGAACTTGCTTTGTAAAACCCAGGGAGGTGACTGTGAGGGTGGAAGGAGCGTCTATGTCTTGTCTGTCTGCCTTTTTTTGCCAAAATGAAATCCGTGATTTGTATATATCTCTTCATAATAACCATCACCATCAGCTATTACATACCCAAAAGACTTGCATATAAACAACATATATACTGCTGTTACGGAATGTTAAACAATCAGAAGGCCAAAAGATATCATTCTGCCACAATAATCAACATTCTCTCTTAACATTAAGCCTGTCTCAACAGATGGATCAACATAAATAAATAAATAAAATCTTACAAAACGTTCTATAGTCGTCGCTTGTTGATAATTTCATTCACTACAGTTAAAACGTAAACCATGTTTGATCCAACAGAAGGCATTCCTCTTCCATTTCAAACAGATCCAAAAGGCATAAAAAATGTACCAAAATCCATTAGGATTCAGTTTTGTTTTTTTTTTTTTTGCCCCAAAAGACGTAGGGAGAAATGAAACAAAAGTAATACCGGCACAAAGCAAGAAAAAGACTCGAATGCTTCCTGGGGTACGGTTGGAGCTAGCCTAAGCTTCATTCTTCATCCTCTTCATCTCCATCCCCACCAGCAGCCTTCTTGGCAGCTGCCTTCTGGTTCTTTCGCTTCACTCTACCTGGGCGTTCACCTCCAAATGGACTAGTGAGAGAGAAATCAATATGTTTCTGAGAATCAACTCTCACCATGAAAGATGGTATGTTAACTACCTGCCTTCCAACCCTGGCAAGGAAAAAAGTGACATTAATTTGTGATATTATCAGCAAAAACCCTGATGAGGAAAGAGAAAGAGGCGAATTTTATGTGATATTCTCAGTGTCTATGAAGGAACTATTGCATAGTTATACAGTGCACATGACACAACACCAGAATGACAAGCAAGAAAAGTACTTGATTCCACCCTATGAAAATTGTTATAATTTTTTTTAACCAATATTTTTTATCAATAAATAAGAATTTCATTGATGAGAACTAGGAAAACCAACATTTAGTCAATAAATATGAACAAAAGGTACCAAACCACAGCAAAAGCAAAACATAGAAAATAACTAATAACATGAAAAACTAGTAGTAGAGGAAATGCGCTTGACTGAGGCAGGAGTGATTACATACAAGTACATGCGCAAGGAGCTCAGTAGATTCATGGCAGCCAGAAATGGAGGATTTCAACAATCGAGGAAGTGCAAGAGGTCATACATTTCATGCACACTTCTAAATCATCAAGCAACAACTAGCTACAGAACAGAAGGATCATCATGCACTTGCAGCTTTGAAGTTCAACACAGACAGAAAAAAATTACAGGCAATACTTGAGCAAGTTTGGTCGGAACAAACATATACCTGATATGCCTCTGCCTAATAAGCACACGGGCATGGTGAATCGACTTGGCCATACCCGACTTGAATGCAAGGGTTTGGAGTTGGCGCTCAAGGAAGTTCTCCACAGTCAGAGCCAGGACATAATCAAGCTTGTTCTGGCTCTCATCCAAGAGCCCATACCTGTTCATTCTACGGAGAAGGGCCTCACCCTCGAATATCCTACGAGGATTCTTCTCATCCAGAGTGAGAAGTTCCCTGGCAGCATTACGGATGCGGCTCAAAGCATATTGAACCCTCCACAGCTCTCTCTTACATCGGAGCCCATACTCTCCCACAAGCTTCAGCTCATGATCCAATCGTTCCTTCTCATATGGACGGCGTGGCTTTTTGAAAGTCTTCCCATCTAAACCATCCATCATTGGTCATTAACAGTAGATACTCTTTAACATCATAAACTATAACGTAGATAATCAGAGAATGATTCCACACAAACTTATATTAACTATAGCATCGAACAGAGGTACAGATAACTAAGTTTATGATTGGGTTAGATTTAAGAATTTCAAAAGCCTATGCAGAGATGAAGTTAAATTAACCCAAGTGAAGTGACTAGTTGAGGCGAAAATAAACAAAATAAATGGATTTATCTCGTATTTTGTATTATCTTTGTTTTCGAGACAAAAATCTCCTTTCAAGGGGATTTTCCCATTCATTCAAGATTCTGTCGGCGTATTTTCTCTGCAACCAAACACCGCAAGTCACAATGTACAACTTAAAACCCGTAAAAACGCAATGGCCAAATATTGATTCTGTGAAATCAAATCTTATTTATCAGAAAAAATTAGGAATGAACTGACCAAGTAACAAATCTCTGGCAACTCCTAAACAACCAAAACAGTATAGACAACAACTTAACACGAATAAAACCCTAATCTGAATCAGATCCGTTAAACATTCACAGAGAAAGGCAAATATAAATACACATTTTTTTAGGCGCATATGAATATATATATATATATATATGTATATATACACAGCATAAAACCTTAAAAAGAAATAGCCATTATGGACATATGTATTAGAGAGAGAGAGAGAGCATACAGTTATGGTAGAAACTGACGTGGACCATATCTCCGTCGGCTTCCAATAAGATGCGGCGAAGGGAAGAGAGTGCGGAGGAACGAGAAGGCGACAGTTGCTGCAAAATACGCAAACCCTAAACCCCGAGTCCATGAACGAAATTACCAGTTTGCCATGTTTTTGGAGAGAGATGGGATCATGGGAGTCCGTTACCTCATCCACCAAAATAAAAATCAATTTTGGGCTGCTTATCGAATTGATGAGTGATATCACATAGAGTTGTGCTATGCAGAAGCCCCACACCCTGTACACTATAATAAAATATGAGCAAAATAAAAATGGGACTTTCGTTAAATTGGATTTTGTATGCAAAATTAGGGAATAAGATGAAATTAAAAATTTGCAAATAATAGTCAAACAGTTTGTGAATAGTAATGAAATTGTTTGAATTAAAATATTTTATTAAGTTTTAGAAAATGAGAGAGAAAATTTTGAATAAAAATATTATAAAATTAAAATACTAATAGAATATAATTTTTATTTTAAAATTTAAAAAATTTTAATAATTTTTTATATTTTATTTGAAAATTTGAAAAAAAATTATAATAATTAAGGAATGATTAGAAAATAAAATGATATGAGATTTGATAAGATAAGTTCTTAAAAGTTGCCTTTATCTTTTATTTTGTTTACAAGTAATTTAGCCCAAAAATGATTTTAAAATATTATTTACCTAGATTCCCTGTCAAAATATCAATTGTTATCCTTTCTATCAAATATTTTAATTTTTGAATTGATGTCTTTTTTAGTTCTCTGTTTGAGTTAAATAATTATATATGAATAACAACATTCTCATTCTATATTTTAAATATTTTATTCTAGCTTCTAAAGTTTTCTATTACCCCAAATCTCCCAACCCAACCTCCCCTTCAAAAAGTATGGGTGCTAATAGCACTGGCATTCGATTCATCAAATGCCAGTGAACTTCAAAATTTGCCTTATTTTACGTTAAAATTGCTGCATTGAATTCATCAAAGAGTAAAAGTTTAAACTTTGAGCTACAGTGAATCACTCTCCCTCGTCATATTTGGCGAGCCACTGTTCACAAGCCAAACGTATATTTTATTCATTAATTTCCATCCAATTCTCTGCAGTTTCTTTCCCACGTATTTCTCTCTATTTCTTTGTCTCCCGCGTTCTCACTCTTTCTCTCCCTTTCTCCAATTTTTTCTCTTCCCGCAACATTGTCTCTCTGTTTTTTCATGCGATTTTCTTTTATTTTCTCTCTTCCCTCAAGAATTGTCTTTCTATTTCCCTAAGCGATTTTCTTCCATTTCCTTCTAATTCTCTCTCGTCCCGGTCCCGCTACAAAGATTTTTCCAGTTTTCCTGAGCAATTTTCTCTCAAAAATACAACCGAGCTAACAAGCCCTAACCGACCAAGCTTCCACCCAGCACCGCATTCCACAGTCCAACCCAAGAAGATTTGGTCACTTGTAGCTCCTCTAGGTTCGATACTCACGGAAACAAAGGTAATTTTCTTTGGATTAACTCATTTCTTTTAGATACTCGTGCTTCTGGAATGGGAGTAAAAGGAAATATAAGTTTCGAGCATTTTTTTGTTAAATTCCAGAATGTACGTAGGCTATTTTGGTCTTCACTACATACATCGTGCAAACTAATTCTAATTTCTTTGATTGGATGTTGCTATTTTTAATCATATGCGAGACTTTAGGAAACTCAATGTTTTTCACGACTAGTCAGTCAACTTGAAATTGTTTAATGGTTGGGATTTGATGGTGTTGGAATCATATGGGATGAGATTAATTTTTGTTGGAAGGTATTGGCTGTACAGGTATGATTGAAAAGGGGATGAATCATCAAAACTTCCAAAAATTGATGAGCTTTGCTTGGCTTGGATCTCTAGCTTTGCTTGGCTTGGATTCTGGAGTGATATTCAAATATCTTGATCTCTAGCTTTGCTTGGCTTGGATTATAGTGCTTATTTGTGAATATACCTATGTGTGGTGTTTAGGATGTGGTATCAACTCCAAGACCCAGTTCACCACCTGTTAGGAGAATAACTGCCACGAAAGACGAGGAAGATAACATAATGGAATATGGATTGCCCTCTTCTCACACTCTTAACGCGGTTTGCTTATCTGGGTACTAGATTTATGTCCCTCATCTGGTCTTTTTCCCCCCTGTTATATATAGGTGGTGTGGTGGTCTAGGCAAATTTAGCAGGGAATTCAGTAGGTTATTTTTTAAGGGAATTTGGGGCATAAGTGTGCATAATATATTGAAGGTCTTGCTCGCTCATGGGGCATCTTAATGTATCTAATGCATGTTCAGAGGCTTACAAATCATGCCTCATGATCAATGGTGCAAGCTTCTTTAACCAGGCCATGTTCAGTTCGTACTTTTCTATGCTAATCAACATACTAGTTGTATTCACGTCAACCAATAAGAGCATTGCTTGAAAGATTCATGCATATGTTTAGTTTAGGAAAGCTGGCATTATGATTTATATTTTGTTCAAATGGAGGGCTTTTCCTCACCTTTGAATATTAGAAAAACTCTCTTCTGGTATAACTGTAGTCCTCTTGCACTGGTTTTCAGATACATTTTGCACTATCTCTTGTCTTATCCTTATGAAGATGCCTCCATCAAATGTTTTGGGCTTGCTCTAGTTTGCTTGGTTGTGGGCCTTATTGGTTTGGGTAAGTTCGTATCTATTTAGTAAGTTGTTGGAAGCTTTTTTAGTTTCTTGATGCGCACATTGAAATTTGGTTTACTTGCTAGGAAGAATTTACCTCAGCTGATGTTCAATATCTTTATCCTCATGCAGCAATTGATTCCAGTATTGGACTAAACCCAACTCCTCTTTTGGAGCTTTCAGTTGCAATTGGCAGCAAGGATCTCAGTTAGCTTGGGTCAAAGTTGGATTTGATACAATTTCTAGTTCCTTCCCTCGTTAGTTTTAGATGAAATCAATTATTTGGTCTTTCCCATACTCAATATTTTTTGTATTTAGTCATGTAAATCATCAAGTCAATGGCCTGGAATTTGCAACAATGCATTCTTGATAGGTAAAAGAGCATTTTCTAAACTCATAGTTTTAATTCTTGGTTGGTAATCAAAACACTTGCTTCACTGGGGCAAAGGTCATTTGTATGAAAAGAATCACAAACAGAACAAAAGGCTTTCTTAAAATCATTTAAACAAATATGTTTGTTGGTTTCAAAAATTATATATGTGATTATTGGGTAGAAGAAGGGTTGGCAAAATGTATTTGTTGGATTATTAGGTTGAGGAAAAAAATTAATTGAGAAACAATAACTTAAGTACAAATTAAATTATTAATTAACATGTAGTTAGTGTAATTGTAAAATATGAAAAAAAAATTAAAAATATTATTATTAAAAAAATAATATTATATTATTATTTTGATGAATCTGATGGCTAATCCAATGTGGGGTTATAGATAGGAAGGTTTTGAATTTATGAAAAACATGTATTTTTCATCAAATTTTAAAGATGACTTTGATGAAGCCAATGCCAATGCTCTAAGTACCCCAACCGGGACCAGCATATATAAAGGGCAGGCAAACGGTGTAAAACGAAAAAATATAAGCAGAGTGGGGTAGGGCAGGAATCCACACCCGCCGGCATGTTTATATATAACTAGTTAAGGGCAACGTGCGCTGCACGTATGCACAGTTGTCTACCATTAAATATTATAAGATGTATAATAGGCAGTAAAATATGACTAATTTCAGATAGAATCATCGTGTAAAGCAAATCATCATATTATCACAAGCAACATATGAATAAGGATTTTTAACTAAATCATTTCCCTTTTTATCTCATATTATAAACCCTAATATCAATGCTTATATCCAATAGTATTTTTACGAGTTCCAGATAAAATAACATATAATGAGAATCTTGAATCTTGTTAGGTAGCAAACTCAAGAATTGAATGCATTTAAATGAAATGTAACATCCATAAGCAAATTAAGATTATTTCTTTTACTAAAAATAAAATATTGTTTGGTTAACCTTACCAAAATCTATTATTTAAAAGACTAATGTTTCTATAATATTAAAAAATAATATTCTAACAATATTTTATTTAACTTTTAATTTTCATTTCAACTAATCTCATCTCAATTAGGATCTAAGCTATAAAAAAAAAAAAAAAAACCTCAGTATCCAAACTCACCTAATCGGCAAAAGAGCAAAAACATAAGAGAACCAGATTTGATGAGAAAAAAGGAAAAAAGAGAGAGAGAAATTGATAAGAACACTGTTCATCCCTTATTTTCAAATAAAAGTCTATTTGAAAATAGATTTTATTTCAAAATTTTCATATCATATCCTATCTCCTTTTTAAACATAACTGAAATACAAAATTGCAAAAACATAAGAGAACCAGATTTGATGAGAAAAAAGGAAAAAAGAGAGAGAGAGAAATTGATAAGAACACTGTTCATCCATTACTTATTTTCAAATAAAAGTCTATTTGAAAATAGATTTTATTTCAAAATTTTCATATCATATCCTATCTCCTTTTTAAACATAACTGAAATACAAAATTTTAAAAATAATCATTACAACTTTCTCAAAATTTCAAATTTCAAATAAAATATAATTTATCTTTTTAAATTTTAAAATAAAAATAATATTATAAAATTATAATCTAAGTGTCTGATAATATTTTAATTTTATAATATTTTTTTATTTAACTCTTTCTCTCTTTCAATTATTTTTTATAAAATTTCATCTCATCTAACTCTCTCCAACATTATATAAATTTTCAGAGAATGAAAAAATTAAAAATGTTCTAATATATATTAACATATTCTAGACCATATTATTTAACACTACAAATAATGTTAAATTATTGCATTAGTTCAAAGGCAGTTTAGCTTTTAATTTAAAAATGCAAACCAGATCATCTTAATTTACTTCAAAAGTTTTCATAACTCTTTTTAATATTATTAAAACAGAAACACTATAAAAAATAATAACAATAAAAAGCATTAATTTATTTAACATTTTCACATTTGGCTAAATAAAATAGTAATAATGAAATATTATATTTTTAAATTATTAAGAAGTTATAATTTATTTCCTTATGAAAATTTGTAATTATATTAACCAATCTACTATTATTACTCTTAATAATTATAGTTGGATGCGCATGTTGTATATTTGTTATTTTCAAAATAAATATATAATGTGTCAGTTTTAAAATTCAAAACTACAGTGGTAAGTATTAAATAATTTAATCATATATTTTATAAAGTCTCATCCTTTACATTTAAAAAAAGGTAATGATAGGGTTACTACCCTATTACTACCCAATTACTACTCATAGTTAATTTCAAGTTTTTTATTTTTTTATCATTTTCTTTGAAATATTTTTTTAACATCCTTAATCGAAAAAATTAAAAAAATATATAATTTTATTAATAATCACTTCCTTAACCATTAAGTAAAATAAAAAATTTAAAAAAAAAATCAAATATAAAAAGAGTAGTAAATGAGTAGTAGGAGAGTAGTAACCCTATCATTTTCCTTTAAAAAAAATTAAACAAACTATAGTACATTAAAAATTATAGATCTATCTCAAATAGTGTAATTAATTTCAAGTTAATTAATAAACTATTCAATTTATCCAAAAATGAAAAAAAAATATTTAAGTTTATTTCTTAATAAATCATTAAACAAAAACCATTAATAAAAGAAAAAAATTAGATTTATACTGAAACTGTAACAATTCAATTCAATATTTACATAATTCAAAATTAAAGGAAATAAAACACAATAAAGGCACAACGCCCCTATCAATAAAATAAAATTAAATTAAATTATTAAAAAAGAAAAAAAAAACAAAAAAAAAAAACAGAGCCGCGATGGCTTGGATTCCTTGTGGCGGTTAACGGTGGCACGATAGGAGCTGATATTGGAAGGGGAGGAACGCCGGACAGAGGGGAAGAGAATGGGTGGGACGGTGTTAGCCACGCCGGCGTGCAACGAAGCACTGGAGGCGACGAAGAATCGAACGGGCCGCGGCTTCGATTCGCTCGTGGCGGTCAACGGCGACACGAGAGGGGCTGAGATTGGAAGGGAATGGACGCCGGTCGGAGGGGAAGAGAATGAGAGCGGCAGTGTCGAGCACGACGGAGTTCGGCGGCGCACCGTAGCAGATGAAGAAACGAACGGGGGAGAGGGGAGGAGGGGCTCGCGCGCGGGAGAGACAGGGGCAAAATGGGAAAATTATCAGTGGCAAAACCGTAATTTTGGAATAAAAGCATAGGCAAAATTAAAAACGAAAATATTAGACGAAAACACTGTTCATGGGCGATTCGCACTTTTTATATATATAGATATATAATAATATACGTTATATTATATATATTTTCAAAAAAATAGTTTATACTAAATATCGTCATCTAGAGTTAAAAAAAACTCCCTAAATGGTACCGTTCTGGAATCTGGTTAAGTTTCCAAAACCCTCCACCCTCTACCTCGACTCTCTCTCTTCTCACTCATCTTTGCCTCGACTTTGTCTTCTCACCCCGTCTCACCAGTTGCCACACGGTGGTTGTTGCTATTGTTGCATTCGTCATCGTCGTAGGCCTCTCTCTCACGCATCCTCCTTTCCAGTCTCCAGCCGCTGTCACCAGTTGCCACGAGTAGCCAAATGGCTAGTAGGCCAATCCACCCACCCAACAGCCGAACGGGGCCACCCTGCCTCCCACATGGGCAGGGGGGCCGGCCTATCAAAAAGAATTTAACAAAAAAGAGCAGCAGATACGTTCTACGTGACAGATAAGCAGGAAATGAAATTCATTGAAACCCATCCAAGCCTCGAGTAATTCGAGAACAATCTTCCAATTCAGCAAATGGAGGATACAATCAGGCGTGACATATACCTTGGCACTATGAGACAACCTTTTGAGCCAATTCTTCAAGCAAGATATCGATACATTTTCCTATCATTTTTGTCCCTCTCCAAAAACTCCCGCTCAATGAGGGATTCAATTCGTTTCTTTATGACAACAGGGTTTGGCAAGAACCGAGCCTGCAGCTGCTTTGTGACCTCAGCAACAATGTTATTATGATCTAGCGTCCGCCGTGACTTCATGATTCTCACAATCGCAGCCTCGATCTGAGGCTTCCTGTCCTCCTCCACTCTCTGCCGGGTTTCCTGATTTTCAGGTTCAGATTCCCTCTGAGCAACCACGGTACCTATTTTTACCTTGTAGAGCTTGCTCGTGAACTTCTCATTGAAGAAGAAGGCATCGTCCTCAGCTATGTCCTTGCTCATAGGCTCCTTCCGCAAAACATTCTTCCCCCTGACACAGGCCAGAGACTGCAGGCATCTCTTCAAGTCTGAGGCAGGTATCTCTGTGGCTTGCTCAATCTCCTTATAACTCAGCCGATCGGCATTGTTGAAAAGCATCAGTACACACATCTGGTAGGTGGAAACATTGAGCTCATGCTTCTGGCCCTTCCCAAAGGTCGCTTTCAAATCAGCAGTGCCCATGTTCGTTTGCCAGGACAGCCTCCGACCAGTATGCGTCCCAAGATAATAACTCCTGAACTTCTCACATACCCCCAGGATTTCTGCTGGAAGGTTGCATGTAGCACTTGGTTGAGTAGGCCAAGAACCTGTAGTGAGTACATGGACAGCTAATGTGGGGCCATCCCCTAACTCAGTACCATGGCTTGCATAGAAGCCCTGCATGGTATCCTCTGACGTCTTCATATCAGTGAACATACCTTCCAGTTTAGACGTAAATTGGTATCCACACTCTGTTTTAAGCTTAACAATCAGACTTCTTTCTGCATCATCGGAGACAGTTTTCCCCGCAAGAAGCCTCTTGGCCAAATGTTGTTTGTAATACTTCTCAAATACATCTTTCTCTTGTAGGTAACGGAAAAGCATCATGACCTTGTCCAGTACAATCTCCACATCCTCCTCACTAACCCCTCTCAGTCCTTTCCGGAGCTTGTCATCCACAAACAAAGAAATGAATTCTGGGGACCGAGCATTCAAATTGATGAAGTACTCAAAAGAGGAATTCAAAGCATTCTGGAATGTCTTGTCGTTGCCAAATGCCAAACTGATGATTTCATCATATTTATCCTTTAAATCCAACAAACGTTGCACAAAGTCAACTGGATCCCTCAACCTTTCCGGATCAGTCACTAGCTGCTTGCCGGTATCCCGAATGTAGGAGGTCATAACATCCCGAACTATTGACAGTCCAGTGGGCACCCTGCGAAACAAGTTATACATCCTTCCCAAATCCTCATATTTGTCATTCAAAAGCATGTTAACTAAGCCTGAGTTCTCCATATGGACTAGTCTCTGCATATGACTTTCAATCATCTCCTTTTCAACAACATTAGTTATCTTGTCCAAACTTCCAGCATCCATATAATGGGACACTCTCTCCATTTCTTCATTTAGACGTCTCTCAGCTTTCTTTAAATAATCCCCACAATCACATGACTCAATGAATTGTTGAGACTCAAGACGGTAAAAATCAGCTGAAACTTCAAGAAAATGCTGCTCGAAGTCTTCTTGGTAAACAGCAGAACCTAAATCCATTAACATCTTTATAATATTTCTCATCAAACCTCTATTTATAACTTCACCATTCCTTTCTCTATACACAAGCTCAAGGAGTGTATCCCGAAGCCTAATCTGGGTTTTGCTGGAGTGAATAACAACATCTCTCCATAAGTTCAACCCAAGCTCATGAACTGGGGTTTTGTGGGTGCTTGGAATGAAAGTCCTATCCATGTACATCAATATATCTCGGATCATTTGCAATGCCTTGTTATGATCGGCCCATTTCCTGTTCAGCTCTTCCAAGAATACCTCCCCCTGAGCCGCTTCAATTGATCTAGATATTTCACTTAGATGAGACGTCATAGTTGTCACGAGTCCAGAGTATAGTTTCTCTCCAAATTTGTGCAGCACCATATTGTAAGCATTCCTGAATGTATTTAGAATCTTAAACATCAGAAAAAAGGCAAAGTGTTCTGATGCGAAAGAATAGTGGCAGCAGCTCAATTTTTTTAAGAGCAGTAATTCATGCCTTAAAATGTGAGTTTAACTGAATTTCAAGTCAGTTTGAATGCTTAAAAAAATGAGGATGCAGCGAACAAATATAAGATAAATGAATCCATGAACAGCTAGATGTATCAACGATTGGAGACAGTTGGAGAAAATCCATCCAAAGGTTTCGTAATACTAGCCCTAGATAAGCATATTGAAAAAACGGGCTAATCGATTTCATTCAAGTTACATTACAGGAACAACAGATCAAATTGCGTATTCAGTTCTTCAGTATTAGTTAAGAGCATTAACAAATACCATAAGAAAAACAATAAGAATAGAGATTGGAGCGGAGAATCAACACAAACGCCAAGGCAATAGATTATCCCATATAAATAACAATCCAACCTAAAGTGTTTATACAAGACTTCCATAACCAATTTTTCCATGAATATGGACACAATTTTCACTAAAGCATCAAACCTCATAAATTTACAACACAAAAACATAGGTAGATTAATTCTAGCACATCCCATTCAGAGTTAACTTGTGATGAAGTGTCCGATTGTAACACGATGTTGTCTAAACAATTTAAATTCAATTCAACCTCACCCATCTGGTTATTTCCTCTCTCACAGTTGTGCAGGTTGTAATTACATCTGAATTTGAAGCTCCATCATCTTTCTTCATAGATTTTAAAGGCTTATTCTCATGAGTTTCTAACCCCTATGGGTTGGTTCAAGTGGTAAAGGGCCCTGATTTTGGTGGTATGCTCCCTTCAGGTCTAAGGTTCAAATACTTAGATGTAATTGATTTCCAGGGGACATTGGACTGGGAGAATTTTCTCTTGAATTACCCGATGAGCACTTACTAGAAACTCATTGCCGAGGGCCTGTACACCCTTAGGACTAATTGAGGCTTTTTTCTTAATAAGTAAACGATATTATTAATAAAGATAGGCATAGTCCAAGTACACAAGATGAATACAAGAGATAAGACCTTTCTAGAACGAAGTAGAGGAAACAAGAAAAACATGAAAATTCAGGCCATTAAAATCTAAAGCTATGGCCCATAAATAAAGTACGGAAAAATAATGCTCGAAGTTCCTCAGGTGAACGCTCCTTGTTTTCGAAAGTCCGGTCATTACGTTCTTGTCAAATGCACCACATGATGCAGATTGGGAACATCTTCCACACCTTCTTAATTTGTGGGACTCCTGTCGAGAGAGTCCAGCTAGCTAGTAGCTCAACCATTGTTGCAGGCATTACATACGATAACTCCACCTAGCTAAACACTTCAGTCCACAAGGCTCTAGCTGTCTCACAATGTAACAAGAGATGTCCTAATGTCTCACCAAATTGCTTAACATACAACACTAGTCTAGGATGACGACCTTGTGCTTCCTCAGGTTATCGGTTGTCAAAATCTTCCCCAAGGCTGTGTCCATGTAAAGAAGATCGCTTTAGGAAGCGCCTTATTCCTCCAAATTTTCTTCCATGGGAACTGGTTGTTTGGTATAGGTGTAAAGGACTTGTAGAAGGATCAAACTGAAAAGACACCCTTACCCATCGATTTCCACCATAGCCTATTAGCTTGTTGTCCATTCGGCACCATAGAATATAATAGGCTGAAGAAAGCCTCAAAGCTATCTACTTTCCAATCTTGCGCCGCTCTACTAAACGTGACAACTCTGAGGCCAACTTTGTCTTCCACACTACTTCAGGAGAGAGGGCTCTATCCTCAAGTACTCTATCAAACTGTTGAAGCCCCTCCACCTAGGTTTTTTTTTGCTCCCCTATGTCTCCAAAGGATAGAGAATTCCAAAGCTTAAGGTCATTCTTCAAAACTTTCAATTTGACGACTAGAATGTAGGAGGGGTTACCTTCAAATTGATACGATGACCACCATTGCCTAACCCTTTCCACAAAGCCTTCACCTTTAAGCCACATATTCTTGAACTTAAAATAGCGACAACCACCTTGGATACCATCACAATCCAACAAGGTGGGGAAATGATCTGAGCAAAGACAAGGCAACCTCTTTTGACACCTTCGGAAAATGCACTTCCCACTCCGGACATCCAATGCCAATAAAAAAAAAAAGAAATTCATGAGTTTCTTGTATAACTAGAGCATCATGCATAGGTGTCACTCTTGTATGTCTTGTGTACTTGGGCTATGCCTGTTATTATTATCAATAAAATTTCTTATTTACTAATAAAAAGTTTGAAGCTTCATCACCTTACTTCTTAGTTGAATGAGCTGAAAAAGTTGCACATATCCATATAAGAAAAAGAAAAGGAATAAGAATTAGCGTCAAAGATGCTTGGTTTTAAGTTTTTGCACTATGACGCTAATTCTTATTCTTACATTCCATTGGACATTTTTTTACAAGAAACAATCCATTGGACATTCAAATCACCTTGATAGACAGATTTCTCCTGACAAGTGCCCATAAAATTGATCAACCTTTCCATAACCTAAAGCTGGACAATACAGTTATCTCCAAGTTTATGTCTAGGATACAAGATCCGAAGGACCAAGTGTAAAAACACCCTCAAATCAGCAAATTGTTCAAGCTTGGTGCAAACCTGACATCAACTGTGAACTTGAAAGTCAAAAGTTATAGATTTGACTCCCAACTTTTACAAACAATGTGAAAATTTTGGTAAGCACATTTTTTTTTTTTATCGGTAAACAAACTTTTATTGATCAAAAGGGAGACATAGAGTGTCCAAGTACACGGGACATATACATGAACACGATCACAATGTCTAGCTTAGAGATACAAGAATTGGTAAGCACATTAGTTGATGTATATCAAAGGGATTTCACAAAAACTGGTCACTTAACATCTCTCAGCTATCTGATTTGGCTATAGCCAACTTTGGCAATTCAGGATCAGGGGCACTGATTGAACTCCACACCCTTCCCTTGGTACATGAAGCCTTACATGATAAATCAAATCGAAATTTTCCATTTGGATGGAGTAAGGAAAAATATTCATAAGGGGCAAAAACATAAAGTAGTGCGTTGGAAAATGAAGGTATGATAAATTGGTAAAGAAAAATGGGACCTTAAGGCATTGGGACCTAAAACTCTAGAGGCTAGATTTATACATAAGGTTATTGAAGTTGGTGGGAAGTCATATCTCAGCCACTCATCCTAGAAGTGGTAAAAAGAGAAAATAACATAAGAGAAATCAACAGGTAAAAATAATGAAAAAGTAATTGTGAACAACATATCATGTCAGAAATATAGCAGAAAAGGAATGGATGAAGCGAGAAGCATCTATTTTTCCTAGCATCAAAGCACAAAAACATATATCTGTAAAACAAAAGGTTTAAAACAAAGTAGAAAATATATACAAATGGCGAGAGATCTCACAGGGAACACCAAAACAATGGAACACAAGCACGCTGAAATACAACTAGCAGCAGTGTGATAACTACATAAATTTCTGGCCACCAAACTGACAAGGTCACAAGGGATTTTGAAGTGAAGATGAAATACAATACCAGTTTGAGCCCCCACGATCTCTCTCTACTCACTACACCAGTTCTCAGTCCCTCTCTGATCGTCAGTGGTATCCTCACTCAGCTGCAACAAACCACCTCACCTCAGATCTCCAAACTTAAATCACTCTGTAGAACCATACCTTGGTCCTGAACAAATACGAGTAGGTGACGACACTGGATTCCCAGTAACACACATCGGTGATTCTCAAATCTCTACTTCGACCTCTAATTTTTCCTTCGTAAATTACTTTGTGTTCCTCCAATCACCAAGAATCTAGTTTCTGTCCAAGAATTTTGCCACGATAACTCTGTGTTCTTTGAGTTTCATGAATCTAGTTTTCTTGTGAAGGACAAACGGACAGGAACTATGTTACTCCGAGGACCAACACATAATAGCCTCTATCTGTTTCCTCCTCCAGCCTCCTCAAAGTCAGCCCCTGTTGCTCTTCTTGGTGAATGGACCACTATCGTTCAATGGCATCATCGTCTCGGCCATCCAACTATGCGGCTTGTTTCTCAAATTTTGTGCACCAAGTGCTTGCCGTTTATCCCATCTCAACCTGATTTTTTCTGTTCTACTTGCCCTCTTGCCAAGTGTTGGCAATTACTTTTTAAATCCTCTGTTAATCGGTCCTTAGGACCTTTGCAATTAATTTTTGTAGATGTTTGGGGTCTCCATCCCCTCATATATCACGAGATGGTTTCCGTTATTATCTCTTTTGTTGATGATTATAGTCGTTACACTTGGTTTTATCCTCTTGCTTCAAAAGGTGATACTACATCCATCTTTCTTCGTTTCCAACCATATGTTGAACGTTTATTCAATGCTACAATCAAAAGTATTCAAAGTGATTGGGGTGGGGAATTTCGACCCCTCACCCGTGTTCTTAATTCCCAAGGAATTTCTCACCTTCTCTCTTGTCCCCACACTCACCAACAAAATGATGTGATTGAGAGAAAGCACTGTCACATCGTTGAAACGGGCCTTGCTCTTTTAGCAACGACTTTTCTTCCCTATAAATTTTGGGCCGATGCATTCCAAACTGTAGCCTACTTAATTAACTTTCTTCCCTCTCCATCTCTTAAAAACAAATCTCCACATTTTCTTCTCTATAATAAAGAACCTGATTACTTTTTTCTTAAAGTGTTTGGATCCGAGTGTTGGCCCACCCTTTGGCCCTATAATAATCACAAAATCAATTTTTGTTTACCCCCTTGCCTACAGTCCTACTCACAAAGGTTATAAATGTCTTCATCTTCCATCAAACAAAATGTACATCTCCCGTGATGTACTTTTTAACAAAAATTCCTTCCTTATGCTTCATCATCAATCTTGGGCCCTACAAACTCTCAGCCCACACACCCCATCTTACCTATTTCCTCCACATCCATTTTGGGCCATATTCTTCTTTTACACCGAAACGCCCAACTTCAAATCCTAGTCCATTTATCACATCCAGCCCATCCTCTATGTCTCCATCTCCTTCTTCAACCTTAACCCCGACGTCTGTACCTGCATCACCAACCCCGACATCTCACCCCTCTTTACCTGATTCGACCTCTAATCCACCATCAATCCCTCCCCGATCTCCTATTGTTACTCGATCCAAGACCAATTCCTCTCACCCCAAACAATTTTCTGATGGTCAAATTCCCTATCCTCCATCCACCTCGCCACTACCTCAGTTCCTCCATTGAAATCCCTAAAGAAACAACTTCCTATACCATTGCTTCCCGCTTCCCTGAGTGGTGAAATGCCATGATCAGTGAGTTGCAGGCCCTAATTCAAAGTCAAACATGGACTTTTGTTCCCCCTCCCCCTTCCTCTAACGTTGTTGGTTGCAGGTGGGTTTTCCGCATGAAGCATCGCGCTGACGGCACTATTGAACGACACAAGGCGCGTCTCGTTGCCAAAGGCTTTCACCAACAGGAGGGTATTGACTACTCCGAGACTTTTAGTCCTGTAGTCAAACCCACCACGATTCGGTTAGTTCTCTCTCTCGCTATCTCGCCCTTTCGCCAACTTGATATTCCAGATTGCCTTTTTCCATGGCAATCTCACTGAAACTGTGTACATGTCACAACCTATTGGTTTTATTCACCCTAAACATCCTAACTATGTTTGTTGCTTGCAAAAGGCCATTTATGGCCTCAAGCAAGCTCCCCATGCATGGTTTGCACAGCTTGGCTCTCGACTCTATGAATATGGTTTTCTTCCCTCTAAAGCCGATCCCTCTTTGTTTGTTTATTCCTCTCATTCTGTTATGATTTATGTGCTAGTCTATGTGGATGACATTATTGTCACCAGCTCCCATTCTTCCCAAATTGAACATCTCATTCATTTCCTTGGTTATGTTTTTCCCATCAAGGATTTAGGTATCCTACTTCCTTTGTCTTGAAATTTCTTATTTACCAGATGGAATCCACCTCTCACAGCGAAAATACATTCGTGATATTCTCTCTCGCACGAACATGTTATTTGCCAATGGCGTCATGTAACATACGGGTCTAAATTTAGGATTTAAAACTAGTATTATATTTATTTATTTATTGGTATTTTATTTTCTTTATATTTATTTTTATTTTAGATTTTTGTGATAACAAACAGATTGTTTTAGTGATTCATTTCCTTTTAAAACTTCAAATATTCTATCCACTTAGTCCCCGTGCTAGTTTCGGTTTCCAGAGTATGTGATCAACTCCAATTCAAACCCTCTCAGAAACTGTATCCACGAAAGAGTCGGTTCCTAAAGTTTAGGCAATTTCAAATTTCAGCCAATCTCCTAAGAGTTCACGTCGTCTACTCCCGTCGCCTATAAGAAACTCACTAAACCTTTGTGTTGCTCACCTCAAAATATCAGAGAAACAACTTACTTTTTTCCGTTTGAGCCTTTGCTGCCCAGTCATCACCGACCACCCTCGGACGTCGGAGCCCTACCCTCGGCGCCAGAAAACGCCGGCCATCTCAACCCTGTTGAACCCACCCCCTCAGGTAAGCCCCTGCTGCCGCGCGCCACCTTCCTCCATTTCGGTTATTTGAGTTTCAAACCCATCTCTCTCTAAACTCTCACTTGTTCTCTCTCTCTCCCTCTCTCGGTGTCGCACCACCATAGGGATCCCCCCAGTCACGTTGCCGGTCACTCCCAACCCCAGAGCCGCCGTCGCACACTGCTCTCCCTCGGTGAGCATCGCGCAGCTCTCTCTCCCGTAAGCCTGTTTCCTTTTTAATCCTTTTGCTTTAGTTTTTCCCAAAATACCCTTTCTACTAGGCTGAGTTTTATTGGGACTGGACTTAGTTGTATCTTGACTGGTTTATAAATCTGGTTGGACTTGAGTTATTTCAGAAACTATAGTTTTGGGTTAAATGGGTTGTTTTCATGCGAGCCTAAGGTTTAAATTGGGCTGATTATTATGTAGGCCGGAGCTTTTAATTGAATAAATATATTAGTCATATGCTTATTTTTATAGATAAGTATTTAAAGGATTTTAAAGCATAAATTTTAAAGTATATTTTGTAAGTATCTTTTGAGTCTATTATTTAGTTAATATTCCAATTGACTTTTAATTAAGATTTTATAAAATTATTAAGTTATAATTTAAATAGAAGTTAAGGAACATGTTATGAGTTTTGAATAATATTATGATATATGATTTTAAGTATTTAGAATGCTATGACACGTTCTTTTTTTGAAAAGTTAGTGACGATTAGTACATTGTATAGGTAACGCGCTACAAGTTGGAAATCAGGAAGCAGCGCTAAGAGGTAAATAGTATGATCATATTAATAAATGCGTATGGTGAATATTATTATTATGTATAAAACGGTGATGTGCTTATGATTGTTAACTACGCTACACTAAGAGGCAAGTCAAGGTTAGTTTACTTTTCGATCTTGATGAAATATGAGATTATGCTTGAGAGAATGAATTTATTGTTGATTGATTTAATGTTACTAAATTCACATGGAAGTCATGAAATGTTAAAGTAGTAGTTCAAAGTCAAGTATGCCATGTAATAGTCAGATTACGCAAGCCATGTTCATGAAATGCTTAGGTTATATATGCCATGTTTGTGTAATACTTAAACCATGTATGCCATGTTCAAGTAGTGCCTGGATCATGTATGCCTTGGAACGTCATAAAACATTCATAGCATGTTATGTAATATCACGATATACTATGCCATGCTAAATCATACAAGAATATGCCATGTACAAAGATATGCCATGTTAAATCATACAAGAATATGTCATGTACAAGAATATGCCATGCCATGTCATATTACGCTATACCATGTACAAGATTATGCCATGTTAGAGATGTTCATGAAGCCTAATCAAATCTCATGCATTAAGAAAGATAAGAAATGTAACGGTACCACGGACTCAAGCGTGGTTAACCACAAGTTAAATGAAACGCGGACTCAAGCGTGTTTCGTTTTATGATATGCAAGTTTAGTGAAACACGGACTCAAGCGTGTTTCACTCTATGTTATGCAAGTTAAGTGGAACACGGACTCAAGCGTGTTTCACTCCATGTTATGCAAGTTAAGTGGAACACGGACTCAAGCGTGTTTCACTCCATGTTATGCAAGTTAAGTGGAACACAGACTCAAGCGTGTTTCACTCCATGTTATGCAAGTTAAGTGGAACACGGACTCAAGCGTGTTTCACTCCATGTCATGCCAGATAAGTGGAAACACGGACACAAGCGTGTTTCACTTCATGTTAATACAAGATAACCAAGATGTTATGCATTCACAATGACATGATTTTGTTTATATATGCTTCCGCTTATGTTAATAATGAAAATGTGTGCCATGTAAATCTGTGATGATATATGTATGTAAAGTCTTTCAGAAGATCATGTTACGTATTTGATTGTAATTCATGAAGTTGTATGTGCGTTCTGAAGGGTATCCTAGAAATGAATTGTATGTTAGGCAAGGACTATATTTTACGATACGATGTACTACTTACTGAGTATTCAACTCATTATGTTTGTGTGTTTCTTGTTTTCTTTCATGTCTGATTCTCGCAGATCATGTCTATGATGATGAAGAGCTGGATGGCCAGGAATAGATCTAGTACCAAGACTTAGGAATGAATAAGTGATTTTATCACCAGAGTTAGATTTCTTTTATGTCATGCATAGGATTAGTTTATGTTTCTTTATATTTCGTTCAGTTTCCAAAAACAATCATGTTCAATTCAGTTTCGCGTTTTGATGAATTTCAATAAATGAGGTAATTCAGGATATGAATCTCTTTACCGGGCATTATGTTTTAAATGTTGGTAATATCTCTATCCTATGGGAAGGGGGTGTTACACGTCACCTCTCCAATGGCTGCCTCCACTTGCCTCTCACTTTCCGATACTCCTTCCTTCTCTGATCCAACCTTCTATCGTAGTGTTGTGGGGAGTCTACAATATTTATCTTTAACTCGACTTCATCTTGCCTTTGTAGTCAACAAAATTTCTCAATTCATGCACAATCCAAAAAACTCTCATTGGCAAGCTGTTAAGCGATTACTTCGATACCTCAAACAAGCCTTAAATTTTGGTCTCCTTATTCACAAATCCTCTTCTCTTCAACTTCAAGCATTTTCCAATGCCGATTGAACAAGTTGCCCAGATGAACGCTGCTCTAACGGTGGTTTTTGTATTTTCTTGGTCGAAACCTGGTGTCATGGAGCTCTCGACGCACTGTTGCTCACTCCAGCACAGAGGCCAAATATAAGGCCCTTGCAAATGCCACAACTGAGTTACTTTGGGTTCAATCTCTTCTTAAAGAATTATGCATTTTTCTTCCAAAATCACCAATTCTCTAGTGTGAAAACCTTGGTGCCACTTACTTATCAATCAATCTCGTTCTCCATTCCCACACGAAACACATGGAAATTGATTTCCATTTTGTGCGTGACAGGGTCACGGCCAAAACACTTCAAGTTGCCTTCCTTCCATCAAAAGATCAATTGCCGACATCCTTACTAAGCCACTTGTATCCTCTTGGTTTCATTCGTTGCGAACGAGCCTTACTGTCATTGATACACCGTTCGGCTCGCAGGGGCGTATTGAGCAGTCTACATTATCTTCCACTCCTCGAATGACTCAGCAACACTCCACCACCTTAGCTGCTCCTTCAGGATGCTCCACCACCTCAGCTGGTCCAAGATGCTCTACCACGTCAGATGCTACTCTAGAATCTTCTGGAATTACTTAGACTAGGTAAGTGCCTACCCTCTGGGTACGGTTTTAGTATTATGGCAAACACTATGTAACAAACTCTGTGTAATGTGCAATGGATTGAAATGCACACCAACCGTTTGAGAATATTCTCAGAAATAGGTGAAGGTTGTTAGGATCTCTTGTATATATATATATACATACGACTTGTACACAACCATTCAATTAATGAGAAATACAAAACATTCCTTCCTTCTGAACTTCTACACACATGCAGTTCCCATCCCCCCTTTTTTCTTTTCGAGTCCTGGACGATAATGTTTACCGCTCATCCCCCTTCACCACCACGCGGCACCCTTCCCGTGGTTACAAAAACTCATAAAATATGTTATTGATCATTTACTTATTAAAACCTTGATCATAATCAAGAACTAACTAAAAAAGAGACCCAATACAAAAAACGAATTAACCTCGTTACTGAACCTTTTTGTTTAAAAAAAAAAAGAGCGAGAGGAGATAAATTATACTGAATATGTGCAATTATATGGAGCAAAGAGACAAAACCTATAAAGCTCTTCGAAGCTAAGCCCGCTAGCATTGTGATTGTAAATCTCGTGGATTGCATGCTCCAGAATCTTCCACGTCTTTTCAGGGTATTTCGGATCCACCACGACCCGGTGCTTGAACGCCTCTATCTGGAAGTTCTTCTTCTTTTGAGCGCTCATCTCGTCCGATTAAACCTCTACAGAGACTCCGATCCTCCGTATCAACCCTGAAACCAACCCGAATTAGCCCACCCGACCGTCAATAAGAACCTAGCGATTGAGAGGGAAATGATCCGGATCCTAAAAGAAAGAATTCTAGCTTTTTAGCTCGAATCAGGCTGGGAAGATCAGAGGAGAAGAAAGTGGAGCCAGTGGTCTCGTGAAATTAGGGTTCCCGAGGTTAAGCAAACAACTGGAAATATGTAGGGTTTGGCTCCGAGACAGGAAATTAGCTGAAATTTGAGAGGAAAAAAAAAAGGACCTCGAACCTGCACTGTATGGCTTCAGAAAGAGCTCGGATTTACGGTAAAAGAAGCAGGAAAAAAAACACACGTATATAATATATATATTTAAGAAATAATTATTCTAAAAAATAAAATAAAATAATTGAATGAGCATTTCTATATATGAATACCATTAAATATATTTCGAAATTTTATTCATAAATTATTATTTATTTTCACACTTTATATTTATAATTTTTTTATATTTTTTATAAAATATAGAACAGTAATAAATAATAACTGAAAAGATTTTTTTTTTTTTTATAATGATTGATATGAAAAATTTTATGAAATATTACTTTATTAATAAAATGAGATATTTTGTACAGTAATTTTTGCTGACTCAAGTGGGTGGATTTTTTTTTGTCAATAATAAAGGTGAAAACTGTATGGTTGGTTGGTGGCCCATACATATTAACTATTCTTCAAGACAACCCATATTGCATGTAATTTACTAATTTTCTCTACTGAGCTAGACGGGTAGTAATTTATTAATTCTCATATGTGTTAAGAATAATTATATATAAATATTTTTTCACAATTATTTTTATCATTGTGTTTAAAATGGAAGTTGTGAAACTTGAGATTTAAATCAAATAGTAAATTAAAAATTTAAAAAAAATATTAATTCTTTTTTAATAGAACCAAACTGGTTATAAAATAAATTGTAAAAGTCAGAGGCCTGAACCCATAGAAGAAAGAAATCCTTCTGTGGGCCATAAATATTTCCATTACTCGACTCGAGCCCAATCAAAATCCTACGCCAAGGCTTTCCCTTCGCTTTGCTCCTCTATTTTCCTTGTTTTCTCTTCGCCCTAACCTTCCTTTCCCACCCGTTAAGGTACCAGTACCACCTCTTCAACTTCAAGCCGCCATCTGCAACCTCTCTCTCTCTATCTCTCTGTGTTAGAGTTGAGAGAGAGAGTGCATTCAAAGCAAAAGAAGCCATACCAGATATCAAATTTCGGAAAATATAATCGTCGTCCTTTTCCCTGTGAACGGGATTCTCACTTCTGAGCTTCCACATTTGTCATCAAGACAAAGTTCCTTCCAATTTGTTCAGTTTCTCAAACATGTCCGCCAAATGGCGTGCTCTTCAGCACCGCCACCGCTATACTTACAACGCCATCATTTTCCCCACTTCCTACACCGACTCCTTAGCCCTCATACCTACCACCTCTTCCAATTTCTTCGACCAATTGAAACAACTGGTTTCCCTCAATTCCATTTACGCCCAAGTCGACCATGCCAAGAAAGTCGCATCCTCTTTCATCGACTTTTTATCCACCACCGATGACGATGCTTTGGTCTCCGTTGCCGCCCGCTTTTACTTGGAGGTTCTGTTCTTCGAGAACTCTCTGCAACTGCACCGAACCTTAGTCTCTTCCTTGGCCAAGACCCGCCACCACCAGGCTCTCATCGGCACGTGCCTCCGCGCGCTCTGCGAGGAGCACGGCGGTCGTAAAGGCAGGCGCTTCTCCTCGTCGCGCGTGGCGTTATCCATTTTGGGAATGCCCAAGTTGGGGTATTTGGTGAATATCGTTGAAGAATGTGCTATCGTAGTCGCTTGGGACGCCGTTTTGAGCTTGAACGGCGTCGTGTCGGAGACGGAAGACTGGGCTCGGCCTTCTCCGATCGTAATGGAACAGTGCCAGGAGGCTCTGTCATGTTTGTATTACTTACTCCAACGGTTCCCGTCAAAGTTCACGGATTCTGTAGGTGCCGAGAGTGTTCTCGAGACGGCTGTGACGGCTATTTTGAGCGTTCTGAAGTCCCCAGCGTTTTCGAGGGACTGCTTCGTGGCCGCTGGGGTGAGCTTTTGCGCGGCTTTGCAAGTGCGTTTGAACGCTCAAGAACTTGGTTTGTTTATCATTGAAGCTATATTCTGTCAAACTACTCGTAGATCAGTTAGTCATTGCGAGAGTGAGCCTGAAAATGTGACTGCAAAGGTTCCGTACAAGGGTGATTTATTTAGTGAAATACAAAACTTCTCCGTTTTGAGCCGACTTTGCTTGCTTAGAGGGATTCTTACAGCGGTTCCAAGAAACGTGCTTAATACCCAGTTTGATATATCGAGGGATGCTTTCAATGGGAATGAGGGCGATGCGAATGGTGCTAATTCTGTTAAGACCATACTGTATGATGGGATTTTGCCTGAGCTGTGTAACTATTGCGAGAACCCAACTGACAGCCATTTTAACTTTCATGCATTAACTGTGCTGCAGATTTGTTTGCAACAGATAAAAACCTCGATGTTAGCAAATATTAGTAACCCTTCAGGAGATTATGATTTAATTCCCGAGGACATGGGGGCTCGGGTGTTGAGAATTATATGGGATAACTTAGAAGATCCTTTGAGTCAAACGGTCAGACAAGTTCATCTCATTTTTGATCTATTCTTAGACATTCAATCTTCCCTTCGATGGTCGGGGGGTAGTGCGAGAATAAAGTCATTCTTGCAAAAGATTGCTTCAGACCTTCTCCGCCTCGGGCCACGTTGTAAGGGAAGATATGTTCCTTTAGCTTCACTGACTAAGCGGCTGGGGGCGAAGACTATGTTGGATATGAGTCCTGACTTGCTGTTTGAAACGATACAGGCGTACATGGATGATGATGTATGTTGTGCTGCCACCTCGTTTTTGAAGTGTTTCCTAGAGTACTTGCGTGATGAATGTTGGAGCAGTGAGGGCATTGAAAATGGCTATGCAGCTTATAGAGGCCATTGTTTGCCCCCTTTTTTATGCGGGCTTTCTTCTGGGGTTTCAAAGCTCCGCTCAAATTTGAACACTTATGCTATGCAAGTCTTACTCGAGGTGGATGTGGATAGTATATTTTCTATGTTTGCTTATATCTCTGTTGTGCCAAATGGGGGCGGTGAAAATGGACTGTTATATCCTGATCTTGGTCCTGCCAACATGGAACTAAAAGTTGAACAGAAAGTGGCCATTTTAGTGTCAATGCTCAAGGTATCTCGTTTACTTGCTTTGATTGAGGGCGACATCGATTGGTGCAGAAGCAATGCGTTACACCGGAAAGAGGGTGGGCTGGGTACAGGTTGCTTCCCCCATCATGCACTTGTCTGCATAAAGGGGGTACAGGTTGAAGTCCCTGTTGAGTGGCTAATACTGGCACTGACCCATGTTGATGAGTCACTCCGTGTAGATGCTGCTGAATCTCTTTTCTTAAACCCCAAGACATCTAGCCTGCCTTCCCATTTAGAACTCTCTTTGATGAAGGAAGCAGTGCCATTAAACATGAGGTGTTGCTCTACTGCTTTTCAGATGAAGTGGACCAGCTTATTTAGAAAGTTCTTTTCTCGAGTTCGGACAGCCTTGGAGAGACAATTCAAGCAGGGGAGCTGGCAGCCACAAGTCTATTACGAGAATAGTGAAGCTTGTCTTTCAAATGGAATTGAGGAAAACAGAGCAGATGAGCTTTTTCATTTTATGAGGTGGTTTAGTTGTTTTCTATTTTTCTCATGCTATCCTTCTGCTCCTTACAAAAGAAAAATAATGGCCATGGAGCTCATTCTAGTAATGCTTAATGTTTGGTCTATTGTGCCCTCTTCCCAAGATGAACGTAAATCTCTTTCTCCTGAAAGTTGTCTCTATCCTTACAATAGAGGAATTATACTACCCGATTCTACTTTGCTGCTAGTTGGGTCAATAATAGATAGTTGGGATAGACTGAGAGAGAGTTCTTTCCGTATATTGCTTCATTTTCCTACACCACTTCCTGGAATTTCAAGTGAAGACATGGTCCAGAGAGTAACTGCTTGGGCTATGAGTTTAGTTTGCAGTCCACGTGTGAGAGAAAGCGATGCTGGAGCTCTAACTTTACGGCTAATATTTAGGAAGTATGTAGTGGAGCTTGGGTGGATAGTCAAAGCGTCAGTTAATCCTGTCTGTTTTCATTCGCGGCCTGAACTGGAAAATGGGAATGGTCAGAATGGTAAACCTAGGCATCCTGTCATTGAATATTTAAAGTCACTTATAGATTGGTTAAATGTTGCTGTAGAGGAGGGAGAGAGGGATCTTTCTGATGCATGCAAGAACAGCTTTGTTCATGGTGTATTACTTGCTCTACGATACACTTTTGAGGAATTGGATTGGAATTCTGATGTGGTCTTGGCGAGAGTCTTAGGAATGAGAGATCTATTAGAGAAGCTCTTGGCACTTGTCATGCGAATAACCTCTTTGGCACTTTGGGTGGTTTCTGCAGATGCTTGGTATCTCCCAGAGGACATGGATGAGATGGTTGACGATGATAGTTTCTTGTTTGAGGTTTCTGATGAGATGAATATGGAGACACATTCTTCAGACCATGAAACAAAAAATTCAAAGCTTGTCCAGGATGTTAGATCATCAGAACAAATAGTAATGGTCGGTTGCTGGCTTGCAATGAAAGAGGTACTAATTTTTGTCTCGTTCCTTTTTTTGGTTTGTTCATTTTAGTGAGCAAATGTTGTACATGTTGCCTTTTATGTCTCTGGTCAGAATCAGTTGCATTTAAATTAAAATTGATGAAATGGTGTGCATAACTTGCCTATGCCTACAATATATGTGCTTGGGCTTGTTAGATTTTTCTTGAGTTATATTAATGAAGACCATTACTGTTAATGGTAAAATATGTTTGCTTTCAGGTGAGTCTTCTTTTGGGCACCATTATAAGAAGGATTCCTTTACCAAGTAGCAGGAGTTCAGAGTCATTGGAGTCAGGGGTCCCCTTTTCTGATGCAGCTGATTCTTCAGTGATGACAGTATCTGATGCAATGCTTGACGTGAATCAACTTGAAACGATTGGGTGCCACTTCTTAGAAGTCCTTCTGAAGATGAAGCATAATGGTGCAATTGATAAGACGAGGGCTGGATTCACGGCTCTTTGCAACCGTCTACTTTGTTCAAATGATCGGAGGTATGTTTCCAATTTCTCCTCTTACAGGTAGTTGTTTTATGATCTTCTACTTGATTTCATGCTTAGACAGACCTAGTTTTTAAGGGAAATGTTTTGACTATCATAGCTCTTGTATGTCAGTGGCAGTGTTAAACAAGCTTTTTCTTTTCAACAGAGGTGAAGCAATGATGATTTCAATAAGAAAAAATATTGTATTGCCATCCAACTCCTCCATTTTGGCTGATATGGTTTTGGCTTTTCTTTTTTCGCATTAAAACTCTGCGATAATGACTCCTATTGAGATGAAAGTATCAGTAATGAGCAATGATGGTCAGAAGGTCAAGTTGAGTTGGCTCTTATAGCATGATTTTCAGTTTAAGGTTTTTCTGAATTTAAGCGACTGTACACACAGATGTATCTCCATTTCGGTTGCTTTGTCTCATAACTGAGCAATGTGTCACGTGTGTAATACTCCTTGTTTTCAAAAATAAAAATAAAACCAAGGTGAAGTTGAACATAGAGAAAAACAGGATGTTGAAGAAAATAACGGTGCTCTGTGATTGAATGACTTTTCCTTCCCCATCGTGTTTACTCAGTGGTCCATCAGCTTTCTTTGAAGAGAAATTGCATGATTCCAAACTGCTGAATTCGTGGTGAATAATTTTTCAGTTGCACTTCCAGTTATAATGCAATCCTATTTAAACTGTCCATAATCAAATCTTGGCAGAATATGTGCTTCTAAAAGATCTTGTATACTGTGTCCAATATCAATTTAGTTCTATAATCATTTTAGATGGGGTTGAATCAATTCAGAGGTTGTTACAGTTTCTATTTATATTCAAAATTTATGGATATCTTTTCTAAAATGGTGTGTCCTTTCTCAGACTATGTAAGCTTACAGAATCCTGGATGGACCAACTTATGGAAAGGACTGTGTCCAAGGGACAAATAGTTGATGATTTGTTAAGGAGAAGTGCAGGCATTCCTGCTGCATTTACTGCTCTATTTCTCTCGGAGCCAGAAGGTGCACCAAAGAAGCTCCTCCCACGGGCACTACGATGGCTAATAGATGTAGCTAATGGGTCTCTGCTGAATCCAACTACCAATGGCACAAATGGTGACCCATGCAAAATTTCGTCAACGGAACCAAACCAAGAAACCAAGTCTTCACTGCAACCTGAGATAAACTATGACAAAAACACCTCAAAGATCCGACATGAGGGTGTAATTCCTACTGTACATGCTTTCAATGTCCTTAGAGCTGCTTTCAATGATACTAACCTGGCTACTGACACATCAGGCTTCTCCGCTGAGGCTTTGATTGTTTCTATTCGCTCTTTCTCTTCACCATACTGGGAGGTACGAAACAGTGCTTGTCTGGCGTACACTGCTTTGGTACGCCGCATGATTGGATTCCTTAATGTTCAGAAGCGGGAATCCGCACGACGTGCATTAACTGGGCTTGAATTTTTTCATAGGTATGATTTCTTTGAATATTAAATTTGAGTAAATCTTCCTTCTCTTCCATTACTGCACTAGTTACTTGGTTTCACAATTTTATTTGCTCATCAGATTTTTATGAGCCAGTCATCAGTATAGAACTCTGTGTAAACCTATTATCTTAAAATTATTGTGAGCAAGTCATCAATACAGAACTCTCTATACATTCATATTGACGCACTTTGTCCTTTTTTTGACCTTTAAACTGGCTGGTCTACCAAAGACGATGTAGTTGGCAGTTCTTCTGCAACAGTTACATGTCTGACATACATGAGTCTTTAGATCAAAAGAAGTTTGAATTTGTGTCCCCTTCCATGTTTTGCTGTTGCAGTCATCATGTGAATTTTATTCTTTATGTGAAGATCACAGCAATACCTATTCCCCAAGAGACCATATTCATTACTCCATAATTCCAAACAGCCTCAGGTGGTTAAACCTGGCGCATGGATCATCATCTGGGTTTTACATTGCAAGTTTTTGAATTTGCGACCTTATAGTTTGCATGGTTTCTTGCTGATTGTTTTCTATGGAATAATTTCTCTTTTCCGTGAATAAAAGTTAATTTACTTGTGTGAAGGTATCCCTCATTGCATCCATTTATATTCAATGAACTGAAAGTTGCAACTGAGTTGCTTGGAGATAAAGCCTCGGGACATTCAGAATCTGACCTGGCAAATGTTGTGCACCCAAGCTTGTGCCCTTTACTGATACTTCTATCCAGGCTCAAGCCTTCAACAATTGCAAGTGAGACGGGAGATGAACTTGACCCTTTCCTGTTCATGCAGTTCATCAGGAGGTGTTCAACCCAAAGCAATCTACGAGTCCGTGTCCTTGCTTCTAGAGCCTTAACAAGTCTTGTATCTAATGAAAAATTGCCAATTGTCCTTCATAATATAGCCTCTGAGTTTCCTTCTGTGGAAAACCCACTTACAACATCCACTGTGACCCAAGATTCTCCCCATGCTTCCTTAAACTCAGTACATGGACTGCTATTGCAGTTAACTTCTTTGCTAGATATGAATTGTAGAAATCTTGCTGATTTCTCAAAGAAAGAGCAGATTCTAGGTGACTTGACCCAAGTTCTCCAGAGGCGTTTGTGGATTGCAAGCCCCAGATTGTGTCCTTGCCCCATTCTCAATGCCTCGTTCTTGAGGGTTTTGGATCACATGCTTGGTATTGCAAGAACAGGCAGTGTGAGCAAAACATTTTATGCTATTAGGAGCCTATTAATGGAGTCTTCTAGAGAATGCTTAGATGTTGAAGCTTCTTATGGGCTGTCCTATTATGATCCCACTATAGCAGAACTTCGTGAACAAGCAGCCGTTTCCTATTTTAGTTGCGTGTTTCAAGCATCTAAGGAAGTGTCTGAAGACTTCTTTCAGATTCCACGGAGATGTCCTCCACCTGATTCAAAATTGTTGAAGATTCCTGAAATGGGGAATGCTTCTGCTGGACTTGAGGCAAGGTTGATCCGCTCCTTGTCAGATACATCGTATGAAGTTCGACTTGCAACATTGAAGTGGCTGCTTAAGTTCCTGAAAGCAACAGATTCTGGTAATGAGTTCCATGATCCGTCTAGCAGTGAGATTAGAATTATTCAGAACTGGACCAAATCTAACCTCCAGGCAGCAATGATGAGTTTCTTAGACTTGGAAAAGAATAATAGATGCATATATTACATTCTAAGGATTCTTTTCACTTGGAACTTGCTTCAGTTTCAGAAGGTTGGTGATGAGAAATGCACTCAAGCAGTTTATGTTGGTGGGATGGAATGTAATTCTTTGTTTCAATTTTGGGATAAGTTAATTTCCTTGTACAAGCTCACGAGACAATCAAAGACTCGAGAAACACTAATCTGCTGCATGGCAATATGTGTAAAGAGATTTGCTGGTTTATATGCAAGTGCTGAAGGGTGGAGGGACTCCAGTGAGCATTTCCAATCTGATCAGCTTGAAAGATTGGCCCACTTGCATGATTGCATCATCTTCTTCACAAGCCTTGTTAAACAACATAGTGCCTCTTCTGAACCAGTGAACACACGCAAGGCTGCAGCAGAATCTATCATAGCATCTGGATTGTTGGAACAAGCATTGCTTATTGGTTCTTCTGTGCGCAATAACCAAATCCCATGTCCAGATTTAGGCTCTCGTGGTCACGAAGCTCTCAATATGTATGCTCATCAAATACTGGATATGTGGTTCACTTGTATCCAGCTACTGGAGGATGAGGATGATGGGATCAGGCAGAGGCTTGCCTTGAATGTTCAGAAATGTTTTGTTTTGGAGAAATGCCAAAGATGCTCTCATGATGGAAAGGTTCCAACCCAAGTGGAGAAAGTTATAGGATTGTGTTTTGACCATCTGTCTTCAATCTTTGGGCATTGGATTGAATATTTTGATTATCTTTTACAGTGGGTACTGAATGCCGCTTGTCACACAGTACCCAAAGGAGATCTTGTGAGACGGGTTTTTGACAAGGAAATCGATAATCACCATGAAGAGAAGCTTTTGATCAGTCAAATTTGCTGTTCCCATTTGGAGAAGCTACCAGCTTCAAAATCTTGGGTGGTTGAATTATCAGAGGAGGGGTTGAAAACTTATTTGTACAATTGGAGACGCAGATTTTGCCGTCAATTGATGTCATTCGCCAAGGACCATGTTGAGAAACAGGGAGGAGTTGATTGGATTGGTGGCGTGGGCAACCACAAGGATGCTTTCCTACCACTATATGCAAATTTGCTTGCCTTTTATGCGCTCTCAAACTGCATTTTTAATGGTAAAACAGAGAATGGTATGCCTATACTCGCCGAAATGGTTGAACTTGGTGGAACTATTCGTCCATTTCTTAGGAACCCTCTGATTTATAATCTGTATGTTTTAGTTGTTAAATTACATGAGAAAAATGTTGGTATTACTGCTGAATACTTGATCCCTGAATTCAGAGATGACTCTGTTTGGGACTGTTTTGATCCTTATTTTCTTCTTAGGTAAGGTCTAGTATGTAAAATAGATTCCAGGTTCATATTAAGGTCCTTGATGGTGGCCTCGGGAAGTTTTGAGATATGCAGGTTTGAAAGTTATGCCATGCATAATGTATGATAAACTTCAGCTATTACCGTACATTTTGTCTGTACATAATTCTTCAAAGTTTCTTGTTTCGGGTGAAGTTGAATCTTTAACATGCTTGTTATAGAAGCAGAAGTTGTATTCATGCTGTCTGAGATTTATGTTATTATCTTCGTTGTTATTCCCGATTTTTATGAGTACCAAACTGAACAGAACCTAAATTCTTCCCACCTACCACTTGCAAGCCTAGGGTGTCAACACACCACTTGTTGTAGGACTTGTTATAGTTATAAAAAAAAGTTTAAAACACCACATTGACCATGAAATTCCCAAACAAAAATTGAAATGCCTTCACGAGGTTTTGAGATGGATCTTGTTTTCTAAATGCTGTTGTCTTTCATATAAAAAGAAGAACAAGGGTGCGCCATATCAGCAGCCGAAAAAGAATGATCCCCGTAATGAGAGAGTGATTGGGTGCAGCTGTAATAAACACCCAATTAGTCCTCAACACCAATTAACAGGCGTGCCCCACTGTTGGTGGACTTCTGTATTCAAAATATAAGATGTATCTACTACCAGAGAGCCCCAGCTGAAAACTATTTGTATTGGCATCCATGTCATATTTGTAGGATTGTAGTTGGATGTTTAGTATATTCATGCACCGTCATCTGCCAACTATCGGACATGCTTCTCGCACCAGGGGGCCGGGGCTCTGACTAGCGAAAAGAAAATTCTTGCGAGCAGCAAAATACAAGTAAAAAGATCTAGGGCATAAGCAGAAGAACAGAGACTAGGTAAATAACAGTGATAGTCTTACAAGGTCAACCATTACAGTAAGATTTTCATGCCATATATAACTAGAAAGGTTTATCCTAACTGGAGTTTGTGCTTCTCATCACCAGGAACCAGATGAGAAGGAAAAAAAATATAATGGAAAGCAAGCCAGAAATAGCTCAGCTGTCTCCCTAATCACTGTCTTCGACATCGTCTTGTTCATCATCATCACCATTTTCCTGCACGAGTTGTTCAGAGGTCAGGACATGGGATTGATAATAGTTTACATGCAAGGCATCCAATTAAAATCTACTTGTATCATCTGAAGAGGTTCTTGTAGTCGATAGAATTCAACTGACCGTGCACAAGGCACAATTGAAATGATAGTGGTTCTTCACATCATGTCATGGCAAACTGTAAGGAACACACTATGCTTTGGTTTTCTTTGTTTGGAAGTCTAAAACGGAAATTGCATGCAAGTGAGGATCCAAGATCTAGCAATTGAAAAATTGTAAGTAGAGAGACACCAACGAGTCCTGCTGTTTCCCACAAATACTAAGTCGCTCCTAAGTTGTGAATGGAAATGTTGAAGCTCCTAAGTCGCTGTTTCACTTTTAGAGTAGACATTTGTTTGGTCTAAAATTATTATGTTCTCATTTTTGGATTTATTGGGTTGATCATACTCTAAAGCAGATTTCTTTTTTTTTTTTTTAAGTCAGGGTGTGGAGTTATTTTTCTGTGCGCTGGGTTACCACTATACCTTTATAAATAAGATTTCATTACTTAAGGAAAATTATCTGCATAAGATTCATTACTTGTTAAAAGAAAATTCTCTACCAAAAAAAAAAATAATCTAATAGATTATTCTCCATGAGAAGTTCTTCTCTTTTTGGGGGAGGCAAGAGAAGTCATGGGAGGACCAGAAAGATCACTTCCTCTGCCCCACAATATATGGAATAATGGAAATTTACAATTGACATGCATTTTAATGAGACAAGCACTCTTCCTACAATACTCTAAACGGTCCATGAAAGGTTTCAACCTTAGAAAATGGTAGGTTCAAACTTAGAGGGAAATACTTTTATTTCTGGAAACTTTCATCCATTTAGGATATTCTGAAAGAGAAATTTCACCATCTACTCTAGGAGGGAACAAATTACTACAATATGTATATAAATCATCATGAGGGTGCATGGCACAAAAAGCAACACAATTGACATTGCAAGTGAGAGAACAGAAAGCCTTACAATGGCATTGTATATCAGCCAAACAACATACATCTGTGTGTTCGTGTAGCAATTAAAAAATGACAGTTTTTTTGGAGGATTACCTCTTCATCATCAGCATCATCGTCAGAGTCCTCTTCATCAGCCTCCTGAAACAGTGAAGTTAGCGTTCTTTGTCAACTCAAAGATAGCAAAAAACAATAATCCCAGAATTTTCTGTTGAGTTACTACCCAGACAGAAAGGAGATACTACCTTTTTTATAGGTAAAAATACTAAACAAAAATTAAAACAGATATAAAGAAAAAATTACATTGTTAAAATACTTCAGCGGATTGGGCCACAAATCCTCCTTTATTAACTCTGCAATCTGTGACTCCATAGGGAAAGCAAGTTATTTAGTGAGAGAGAGAGAGAGAGAGAGAGAGAAGCAGTTTCTGATGATTTCAGTGAGGCCACAAGTGAACCTAAAGGACAACATTATAATTAAGAAAAGGATGAAACATGGCATAACTCTAAAGATAGAAACTTAAGGTTAAAATCAATAAAATCAATCATGACCCAATAATAGAATAACAGAACACAATTTACCTCATCATGAAGCTCTGCAACATCTTTCTGATGGGTTTCACTAAACCAACTGAAGAAGCTGTGGGCATAAGAGCATTGATGAGTAAGTCAGGGTGTATGCATAAGAAGATGAAATGTTAAACAAGGACAAACCAATCTTTCAATGAAAAGGTAGCTCAGAAATCAATTTGTTATTCATATCATTTTTTTTTGCCAAGTAATCAAGAAGTTTTATTCATATGAAGAGAAGGCATAGCCCAAGTACTTGTTATTCATATCTACCAAGGAATAAAGAGCAATCTAAAAGTACAACTGCTGAAAAGCAAGAATGTCAAAGATTCTATGAGGAAGTATTCCAGCAGAATTTCTTATGTCTATCTCCTGTATCGGGTATTTGTTTTCAGTAGGAAGGGGACTATCAGTACGAGGGTGGAAATACACACACACATATACACCTGCCAAAACTATTTCCATCTTTGGCCCAATATAATACATGACAAACAATGTTCCGCCATAGTGGATTCTTTTGACAGCATACGCCATCATATACCCTTAAGGCTTTGCTTTATGCGTGATTGAATTTCATTTTTTTTATCGATCAAATTTCATTCATTTCATTTTTGTTCACAATAAATACATTGCTCAACAAAGAGAAAGGCAGGTTCTGGCAACTCATGCAGAAGATTTAGAAAAAGTTACCGGTAAAAAGGGAAAAAAAAAAAAGGGAAAAAATATGTATAATATTTTTACTTATAAAAAAAGGGAAAAAAAAAGTTGCAGACCATTCTTATGTGGGCAAAATTAGATTGAACATGAAGCCATCAACACCCTTTATGAACCCAACCCCAGCAAGCTTGAGCCTAAATTGACCCCCTACCCACAAGTACATATGACGGCCTTTTTATGATATAAAAGTATTGCTCATTTGAGATCCTTTGTCAATAAATTTAAAATGATCAGTTATAGATGAAATATATATTAAGAATTCTTCATTACCTATAAATATACATGAAAAAAATATATGATAAATATATGAATATAAAAGGCCAGCCATATTTATTCCATAATGTATGAGCACAAAGAAACTACCATATCAAATTCATACTGTATACATACAATATCATCAATTATTATCTAACCCACTCCATGGCCTCTTAGTGATGGGTATAATTACATATTTGCCTGCAGGCACAAAAGTTGTTAAATTCAAAAAACCAAAGAGTAGTTAGATAAACCACCTCTCCTCAGCAAGTGGCCGTTTATTCCCTTTTTTCACATGATTGACTCCATTAGAAGCAGCCTTCACAAGTTATAATTCGTAATCAGTTCTCAAGCAAAAAGAAGGGGCTGGTGGGCAGTGACTAATGGAATTAAACAAAATAAAATTTTCAATGGTATAAAGGTGCAAATATTACCGTGCCCTCCTTCCACTTGATGTTTGTACCAGTTATTTTAGTCGTTCCCTCGTCATAGAATGTGAAGGTCTTTGTCAGCTTTGTCTCTTCAAAATAAGGATTCTCGTCCACATTCTGAAAATTAGCAGTTCAAACACACACAAACACTTGTACATTTGCAACTCCTCAACAAAAATACAAAAAAAATCAAAATGCATAAGCAAATTCTATAATAAACCAAATCAGTATAAAGGTAAAATAACAGACACAATAACCTGGCACCTAAAAAAATGGAAAATATCTCAAGTTTAAGGCCAAGCAAGCATGAGTAAATAAAGAATCTTACAAACGTAATGGAGTACCCTGATGCCACATCACTAAAATCCTCTACATCAAGAGATTTTATGTACTTGAAGATCTGTATCAAGTATAGAAAGGAAATATGTTAAATTGCAGGGGCAATCATTCCAAGAGTGCTAAACCTTACAATCACAGTCCAACATCTATGTAAAAAACTCTAAATACTTAAGTTAAATAAAAAAGGAAGATTAACAATTTTTTAGGTCTAAATAATTAGTTGATGACAGAATGAACATTCTAATAAAAAGAATTTCAAATCACGAATCAAACCTTCTGGTCTTCCTCGCTCAAGAGATCACACAATGCAGGGTGGCTCAGGAACTGCATAGAGAAATAATGCACAAGTCATTTGTGGTAGATGTAGAAAGGATTGGCAAGAGTTGTTGTACATTCATTTTGATTGAAAATTAATTTTTAAATTTATGTGCGTGAGCACACACACAAAAGAATGTAATGCTATGTAATGTTACACTGTAAGTTAATTAGAAATTAAAGGTTTTGAGGACGAATAAATGACTAACAGCAGTTAACCAGAAGTCAGGAATAGTTTTGATGATCTCATTGCGTCTGATATAGACAGGTCTGCGTATCTCATTATATTTCTGCTCAACTTCCAACACCTTGTCACTGGCCTCTTCATTGACCTGTTGATTGGAAATGCAATTACTGAATTAAAATTAAACCCACTGAATCATAATAATCGAGTACTTCAGTTTCACATTAGTTTGAGACTAACAGCATATCTAGTTCAACAAAGAGAATATCAAAAGGAACATCAAAAGAATGTATAAGGCAACAACTGAGAATACATATTGCCCCATTCATTTCGTTTCACATGTAACCTACTTTTTTTTTGTACAAAGGAGCATTGCATTATACTTCACTCAACAACACATAAAAGAGTACAAATTTGAAGAGTATTTAAAACTGAATCCATACTAACAACCATGGCAATGACTCGCACCTTTACTTCACACATGATATGGGTCTATAGCTCCAGTACCAGCAACATGTGAAAGAAATGGAGTAATTAAACTCCACAAGAATGAAAACAAGCCCTCAAAATCTTAGATTGTAGCATTTCCAAACAACTAATGTATTATGCTTATTATAAAAAACAGTAACATTGTAAAATTTAACCCACCTTGGCCTCGTGTTTCAGAATTTAAAAAAACCGTTGCTCTAGCTCTCAAATCCAGAATAGCACACTTTCGGAACTCGTTAATCTATATAAGCCACATTCCCTTATTCTCGTCTTGAAAAGAAAATTAGTTTTAACGAATCATGATTTAAACCCGACGACTCAATTCAAACAAGCAAGCAACCATGATGACAACATCGAATAGACGACTTTCTGAACTTGTTCATATATTTAAGCCAGATTCCCTTTTTTCTGTCATGAAGAGAAAAATAGTTTTAACAAATCATGATTTAAAGCCAACAATTCAATTATAACAAGCAAGCAACCATGTTGACACCATTGAAGTGGACAGTAATGGCCATCATGAAGATATAGTACTTATACATGCAGACACCCGCATATGCGAGTGCACAGCAAAAACAAAACTTTACAAAAAAGGAGTTGAAAGTAGAACCTTCTCGAGCTCATCTTGAACCTCCTGCAACTTCTCGACAGAGAGAACGAGATCGCCATCAATGGGATCGGAATCAGCCTCCTCGGCTACCTCCGAGACCTTCGATTTCTTACCTTTGTCAGCCACCATTCTTCCTGCAAACCCTTAGCCCCTAAATTATTTCTGGAAAGAGAGGTAGACGGGAAGGACGCCAACTGAAGTGCTGTATAGACCGCTCCGGAGACAGAAATCGCCCACAAAGGTCCCAAAGAGAGTAGTGTTGCGTTGCTTGCTTAGACGACGGAAGTAACTTCCCCCACAATCCCTTCGTTTCTTTACACGCACTCGCACAGACTCTCTCCCCCCCTCTGTTGCGGGTAGGAGTGTGGGGGACCCTAAACTTTTCCTAAACCCTAAAAGACTGACCAACTGGCAACTTCTAAACCGTCTTTAGGGTTTAGGAAGAGAGATTTTGGGACGAATAGATAACAAGTGTCAAGTATACACTGGGTTGGGCCAGACTCGAGTGTTCGATAAATTCATGGTTCAATGCCTGCTTGTCTTGTCGGTCACGTGAATGGATTTTGTCAAACAAATTAAAAAATAAAAATAAACTAAAATTATCTGATGTTTCTAACTTTCTATTCCCTCGTCGAATAACATAATTGTTTTAGGCTTGTTTTTATATAGAACTTATTTTATCTTATTTTATTATTATAATATTTTTTAATTTTTATATAAAATATAATAACTAACGTTTATATAAAAATTTCAAAAAATATTAAATTTTAAATCTTTTATCTCTAAGCTTTGCTACTTGAGCTTTACTAATATTATCAGTCTCATAGACAAGTATTTTATAATCTATATACATATATATATATATATATTGTATTGTGTGTATATATATATATATGTGTGTATATATGTATATGTGTGTGTATATATATATATCACTGTCATAACGTCATTACTATTGCACCATCCAAGTAGCTTATGCATTGGCATCACATTATAATTTTTATAAACGTTAATAAAATAATAAAGTATAACTTAATTAAAGCGAATGATATTACTCATAATCTTTTTAATTATTATCTTTGTTATTATTTCCCGATATATCATCTAGTTATTAAAATTATTTGTTATTTTCACTTTCAATCATTAATTGCATGTTAATAGATGATGAAAGGATAATTATTATAAAGATGATGTTTTATTTTTTCAATTCATGTTTTATGCTTTTAAAACTTTATTGGTCTTCGTTTGTATTTGTAATCCATCTCAACTCACATCAACTCATCTCATCTCATTATTACAATTTTATCAATTTCTTATATAAAATAGAATAAACAATTTAATTTTTTCAAATTTCAAAACAACTTTCTTAAATTTTTACATAAAATATAGTAAATAATTCAACTTTTATTTAACTATTCACAAACTATCTCAACTCATCTCTGAATCCAAACAACTCCTGATCTTAATTCAACTTGAGAAAATAAATGTGGGAGATGTGGCTAGTAGACACTCTGATTTTTTATTGGTCTAGACACTGTACAATAGCATAAAGTGTGTTGCTAGACATGGTAAATGACGAGTTTGGATTAAGATAATGACATTTCACGAGTAATGTAAATTGAAGTCGAACTCAGGCTTCGTTTGGTTGATAAACTCCTCTCAACTCATCTCAACTCATCATTACAATTTTTTCAAATTTCAACACAAAATATAATAAATAATTTAACTTTTTCAAATTCCAAAATAATAATAATATTAAAAAATAATATTCTAACAATATTTTATCATCTCAACTCAACTCAACTCAACTCACTTCAACATCCAAACACAATCTAAGACTTAAAAAATGTGAGAGAGAAATACAAAGACATCATTGTATCCATTCCTTTTCTAAAGCTTCAAATTTTCAAAACAGAAAATAAAAAATATATATGGATTGAGATTTGGGCCTATATTGTAGTTGGAAACATGGCCTTTCATATGAAGATTGAAGCCCAATTCACTCGTAGCTTTGTGTCATTACATATTGCGGCCTATAAAGGTAGAGGTGAATTCGGTCTGGTTTAGTCGGTTCATAAGAGATTTTTGAAATTGGACCAAATCCTTTTGGTCTAAGATTTTTTCACCCTAGACCGGATCGAAATCATTCGGTTCGGTTGTTCTGACCCAATATCAAATGTGTCAATTTTTTTACATTCGGCCCAACTGACATTACTAGTCAAATTTCAACTCAAGTCCTGACTTTTATTCCATTTTCAACCTAAATTATTATTAACATGCAAAAAATAAAAATAAAAAACTTGAAAAAGATGAATATGCCAATAACATCCAAACTATAAATAAAAGAAAAATATAGAGAAAAAGGAAAAAATATAAATAAAAAATATACATATCCATGCAAAAAGGTTATTGATCATAATAATAAAATTAAAAACAACAAATAGAGCTTAAAAAAAAAATCCCTAATTGTCCAAACTCCAAATAAAATAAATTAATTCCATTATATCTATGATATTAATTATTAATTTGTTACTAACTTGGAGTATGTAAATATATTATGATAGTTAATGCATAATGGGTTATATTAAAACTTTAACATCTTGTATATGATTAATGAATAATTGTCATACATGCTTTTATACTTACTTGCAACCTAGGTATTTTGTAAAAAATGTATTTGATAACTTTAATTAGATGTAGATATTAGTAATTAGTTAATGGTGATAGGTTAATTAATTGATAGCATATTAGTAATTGCATATTTAATATTTTATATTGTCAATGGTGATAGGTTATATGAAAATTATATAATATATAAAATAATATATATACAAAATATTTTAAAATATGTATAGTATATTCTGTCAGTTCAGGGTGAAAAAATCCCACCCTGATACTGGATTGAAAACTAAAAATTTTATAAAGGGAATACTGAAATCGACAGATCTTTTTCGGTCCGGACCGAATTCCTTACATGCCTATATAAAGACCCATTATCTTTTCCTTAATCTCTCTATTTTTATTTTATTTGAAATGCTAATCTCTTTATCTTTTATTTTTAATTCCATGTAGCTTTTACCTCCATCAACGTATATCATGAAGAGAAAAAAATGGAGAAGAAAAATAAAGGTTGAGGGAGAACTTGGTCTTACTAATATGAAACTTAAGGATAAAAAAAAAAAAAAAAAAAGTAATTTTTCGTATACAAGACTTGTATATTTAGATACCTAACATTATTCAATTTTATAATGATAAAAAAAGTCGGCAGTAACGGATCTGAAAGCCTGTTCCAAATACAGTTCAATAATTGTTTGGGATCCGCCTCTATAAATACCAATATTGTTCTTGCGTTACAGAAGTAGGATCATTGTCCCTCTCCCTTACTGTTTCATCAGAGAAACTATCCACGAACAAAGCGCTCTCGTCTACAGCTATGAATCTTGTTTCCTGGAGAGTCTTTAACTGGCCCCTATGAATTAGGGTTTCATTTCTCGATTCAACCTGACATTAATGTATGCATTTTCCGGAGAGTTGCGAGGTTGATCTTCCGGCCGAAGTTGGGGTTTCGGATGGATCTGGTGCGAGGCGTGCTCTGAACTTAATTAATCATTGCTGTTTCAAAAGGAACGCGTTAGTTTCTAGCTGAATTTTGAGTTTTTCTCAGTGAATGAATCACTTTTCTCAAAATGAAATTTGCTTTTGAAAGTCTGTCATTTTCACAGCCCATATATTTTTTTTCTTTTCTTGTTCCCTTCGTCTTCTTTTTTCCCAAACGGACCTATATTTCTAGGCATTCTGGAAAAAAATAAAGTACCTTTCTCCGTCTAACGTGCCTGAAATAGTGCCGATTGAGATCGGAGACGCATAAAAGGTTTCTTGCTCTCTTTCTAAACTGTCTTCGACTTCCATACCAAAAATTTACAAGTAGTCTTCAGCGCTTTTTTAAGGCTTTTATATTTCTATGAAAATAGGAGCTTGAAGCCCTAATACATTGCAGGAAATAGGAAGCTCCAGTGTCACCGAGCTCTTCAACTCGCTTCCGACATGCGCTTATTCTCCTTTCATCAGCGAAAAATTTGCTCCGAACGACGCCGATCTTAAGGACTCGAAATCCGATAAATTCGAGATGACCGAGGCCAAACAGAGTCTACTCGAAGCAATATATCAAGACGACAAGGCTCAGCTCCTCACTCAAGCAAAGCGGCTCTTCCAGAGCAGTTCGGAGACGTCGTTACACCGGTGCGTCGTGTCAAAGCTCCTCCATTTCTGCTGCGCATCCGACTCGGTGGAGTGCGCCGTTGCGTTGGTCAACGGAGAGTTCGGAACGGTGCCGTTGGTGAATGAGATGGACGAAAAGGGGTGGTCGGCTCTGCACACGGCGGCCGAGTCACACGCGAAACGGTGCGTTGAATTGCTGCTCAAGAAACGTGGTCGTACGGACATGAAGACAAAGGACGGTCGCTCGCTACTCGCTCTGGAGCTGTCTCTTTCTAGCAGCAGGTAAAGTCCAAAAAACACGTCGTTTTCGTTTTTTTTGCATGTAAGTGGCAAAAGCCTAGCCGTCCCTATGATCGCCATAGCTGAACTGCTTTAAAATTAACTTTCTAATTTTCAGTTTGTTTCCAGCTATTTTTTAATCTCTTTTTTCATTTTAAAGCAATTAAGATCTTAGATCTCCCTTTAATATCTCAGGATGGAGTTGATTTGGAATCCGGATGACTACTCCATCGAGGACTTGGTCGTTATTCTCACTGAACAGGTTGGAAAACGTTTTGTTGAGGCTTGGTTTAGCTGCTGAGAAAAAGAGAGAAAGAAGAAAGAAACAAAAAGATATACAGGGACTAATGATTTTCGAATACATTAATGAACTCAAATTCAAATATAGATCAAGAAACGTAAAGATATATTGGCACAGGCATTTTGCATGATGATTTTAAAAAAAATTAATGAACTCAAGTAAAATATATATAGTTCTACAACGAGTTCTGTGACTGTACGGGTCGACACAGCTAGTGTTCTGACATTCCTTCCGCCTAATTTGTGAAACCTCTTTTCCTGAGTTAAGAGATCATCAACTATGATTAAAGAGTCTTTGTTCTTCTTCAGGATTTGACTACGGTAAGACTTCTTAGCGAGAAAACAAAGGAAATAGCTGAGGTGGCGTACTCAAACGCCATCGAAGGCCGTATTATTCCGTTAGCTGCTCTGCTCATAGTAGCGCCGGAAAAGGTTAACGAATCCGTTCTGGAGTTGCGTGATGCCGAGTCGGGCTCCAAAGAGAAGATGACCATATACGAAGGCGTGATAAGGGAGGCCTTGTCCTTGGGCCGAGAAATGACGACGTTGAGAGTGGTCAAAGGAACCAGTACCCCGACCGAAGTCGAGAAAGCCGAGAGGAGGAAGCTCCTGCTGCGCGAGATAGAGTTGCTCCAGCTGTACGGAGCCGTAGCCTCGAGCGGTTTTACGGAGAAGAGGGTGAGGTCACCATTGATCAGTGCATGCCAGGTGAGAATCCCTCTTCTTCTTCTGTTTTTTCTCAGAATATCGCTTCTCTGTTTAAAAATTAAGAAGTTGCTGAAGAAGTTGTCTTTTTTGTGCTAGCCTCGATTTTGATGATGAATGAGGGGACAAATAAAAACATGCGGAGGTAGCATTAAATAAAGTAAATAAGGGACTGGTTCGATAATCGACTTGAATTTATTATATTTATAAAAGAAAAAAAAAGTCAAAATCGTAGTTAATTGGTGTATGAATGAAGAAGTTGGGAAATGGGTTATTTTGAAGAGAAATGTGTTAATGGACACTTTTGCCCTATCAAATCTAATTTGCCCATCCGGTCCCGATAAATGGTAAACGAAGTATGGGTGTGTGACCCATTGCCTTTGGCCCATTGACATTGTTTCATCTCTCCAATTCTTCCTCGTAATTCTGAAATTGCCTCCTTGATTGCGGTTGCCTTGAGAGCTACTACCCCTTCCAAAAGGTACAGCCCCGAGTGTGTATTCATTTCACCTGGAGTCTGTTGTCCCGCAATAACATCCAAAGGTGGTTGGATGAAAATGCAATTACGAGTACGGCCCAGGAGACAATACAATAACATTGCACCAAACTGATTGTTAACTAAATACGTGATTCAACATAAAAAGAAGCAGAGGCCTATATAAACCATGTCGTTGTACCATTGGTAGTGTTGTTATAAGGTGAATTAATCTATTTAGTAGCAATTTTTTTACTCTTACTGCAGGCAGGAGATGTAGCCGTCATCGAGCTGCTTTTAAAGACAAACATAGATGTAAACGACACCGATGCTGAAGGAAACTCTGCTCTTCATTGGTCCCTCAAGGCGCCTCCTCAGCAGATAAAGTCCCTCTTCCTCTCCCTCTCCCTCTCCCTCGCATAAACAGACGCATAAAAACACAACACGTTATAATTGCTTATGATTTCCTACTTGTTCCCAGAATTGTATGGCTCCTTCTGCAACATGGCGCCCAAGTAAGCCAAAAGAATAAGTTGGGGTTGACTTCTCTTCATGTCGCTGCCGCTAATGGTAACTCACAGGCACTTCAGGTACGGATATGACAGCTTTTCGGTGAATTTCTGTCTTATCTATCTTGTGTATTGGAAGCAAAAAATACGTAATAAAATGTTACATCTGAAAGTTATTATCTTTGACAATGACCCAACAGGTCTTTCTATTGGAAGACCCAGATGCTATCAGCTATAAAACAGAAATGAAAGAAACCCCACTGTTTTTTGCAGTGAAGAATGACCATACTGACTGTACTGAGCTTCTTTTAAGATGGGGAGCAAATAGCGAGGTCCTCAATTTGCGGTAAAAAACAGTCGATGCCTTTTCATCAAGTGCATTATTGTCGTTGTCTTTAAGAGGCTGAATTATACGAACATTTTTTTTTTGGTGTGCGCGCTTGGTCATTTCTTTTGTGCTCCAATTCTTATCATTACCAGTAGACAGAGACCCATAGACTTGGCAAATTCTCAAGATATGCGTTTCATGCTGAATCCAACCAGTATTAGCCACAGTAAGTTATGATCAAGATGAAAGTAGTGAATCAATTGCTTACTTATCGATATGGCTCCAGCCATAGAATCTTATGTACCAACTGATAATATGCAGTGAATCGTACTTTCTCAGTTCAAAGTAAATATAGTAGTTTTCAAGGTGACGAACTGATTTCAGAGACATGTGATGCACTTCTACACTTGACAGACGAGGACTGTGCTACGGAAAAGTGAGCTTCCTGGATAAAGAATGAATTCGTATTATACTTAAGTTCCCAGAGTTCCCACCCACCCCCCTCTTTTCTGTCTGTATGTTCCGATAATCTTCTACTGCTTGTGGACTGTAGTATGATCTGCACGAGCACAAAGGTTGAGATTTGCAAATACTTTGGATCTCCTCGTGGATGTGTGAGAGGAGGAAAGTGTTTTTATGCACATGGTGAAAAGGAGCTTCGACAGAGGCATGGAATCCATGATCTGACTCATTCTCCTACTGCCAAGGAACTGAGACGGAAAATATATGTGGGAGGTCTCCCTCCAACTTTGGACTCTGGTAATTCGTAACCTATCAAGGCTATCATGGAAAGCTTAATTAAGTATGATTTTTGTTAATACGAAACCTATATAGTCAAAATAACACTGATCTTCTCCCCTTTGACTGTTGTGAAGCAGACTCATTGGGTAAAGTTTTTGAAAAACAATTCGGTGCAGTGGAAGATGCTACAGTTCTTGGAATTCAAGCCGGAAATGAAATGAAATCTCGAGGATTCGGCTTTGTTACATTTAAACAAGAGACATCTGCGTCAGCAGCTGTTGAAACACACTATGTCATGATCATGGGCAAGCAAGCTGAGATTAAAAGCGTATTCCGAAAATGCTTTGCATTCACCGAGTCCCAAAAACTGTCAGCAGAACAATACGAGACTCAAGCAGAATCACCGAATACGAAGATTACAGAAGAGGCTAAACTCGAACAAACGTCCTGGGTTGATAGATTACGCAATGGCCAACATACGATATGCCCCAATGAACTTCAAGAACATAATGTAAGTCCCACCTCTGTGGACCAAAGCATGCCTGCGTGGCTCAGGATTTTTAAGAAGTGGCTGCCGCGTCACTTGCAAGATCAAACAACACGTTTGAAGGAAGGAGATTATGCTCTCTCATCTCTTAAAGGTGATTTCAGGGCAACATTTGGCTTGGAATTGGATCACGCGTCTCTCGGCTACTCTAAACTTAGTGATTTCATGAAATCTCTCCCTGGACTTTGTCGCGTGAAGGTTGTCCCCATAGGCAAATGCGGACCTGCTACTCACTTGGTCCTCCTGCCTAACCTTCCTATGCCTCAGCAACTATTGCAACATACACTCACAATGCCTTGCACGCCCTCTCTTGCTACAACTAATGAGAGTGATGATTCTGATTCTAATAATTCCAATTGTCTTCAGAACCTTCTTAATTCCTGGTTTTGTGAAAATGATTGCTTCACTGATAGCAGCATTGAGTCAGCAAATCCAGCCCTTGAGTACCCTGATGTGATTTTGGCTCCAAAGGTTACATTACCTGGTGTGCACCTGGGGTTTCTTCAATTCTTGAAGCCAGACCCTCTCTTCCATGGTCGATCGTGGCAACGAAATGAAAGAGACGTAGGTGCAGGAGATACTCACGACGTAAGAGGAGGGCAACTAGAGGGAATTAAAGGGAAGAATCTGAGGCATCAAAAGAGGCATTTGGTTTTGGAGGTCCTTGCCAGAAAAAGGAACAGCACATCGGTGTTCTTTCTCGGTGACTTCGATTTCTACAAGGTGAGAAGTCGGCGTAATTAACTTTTAGTGATCAAGTGTACGTAACGGCAATATCATGTTTATACTTATTCTGTGTGCACCTTCACATGCGGGTGGATGCATGCAGGATTATAGGGCAAGCATCAAGCAAGGGAAGTGCTTTGCATGCAACCAGCAGGAGATGTTATGGGCCAACTTTCCGTGCCGACACTTGCTGTGGTGTAGTGATTGTAAGTGGCAAGCCATCGTGGCAGCTGGCGATTCTGAGCACAAATGTGTTGTGTGTCATGTCGAAGTCCAAAAAATTGATTTACTCCGATGGCATGAATCTTGTCAGCCTGCTAGTGATGATGTCCTCAACGCTCATGAGTTCCCAGCTTTCGATCCGATTCCTACTCGAATACGAAGGTATGATTCTTCTAAACTCCCATTCCAGTAGGCATATGCAATTTCCACGGTTTATTTTATATGCCATTAAAACCTGAGATTATTTTTAAAAGAACTTGCTAATGTTCTCTATTTCTCTCCCCCTTTCCGTCGTAGTACTCCATCCACAAAGAAGAAAAGCCCAGTACTGATTGGTAGCTGATAAGACTTGTTGCAGCCAGAGTACTCTCAGCGCACCCAAGGATAATAATTTGCAGTAAACACAAAAAAACTCTTGAAATTTGTACGATGATTGCTATATCACACTCTCTACTGTACATCACACTCTCCACACATCTCACATAATTTTTTTTTTTTTTTCACCCCAACACGTTGGGTGTGCTGGGGCTTCTTCGAAGAAGATTTTCTCAATTTGTATATGGGTATCTTTTGTTTGAAATTACTCGCTTAGTAAAGGAAAAGGGACAGGGGAGATCAGCAAAATATATCGTTGCCGTTACTATTGTACAAACTTGTTCTCCCTCTCCAGGATACAATCACACCTTTTTTTGTGCTCTAAAAAAGTGACCTCAAGTTGATGAAAATATCGTTGCCTCGTGCTCTTCCACACTTGTTTCTCTTCCGTGATTCTTGTTCATAATAGTCAGAATGCAGGAAGAGAACAAAGTCAAAATCTGGCTCGTTTATCTGTGGCTGTTTTACTTTTTCCTCTGCGTAATGGTATTTTCCTTCCTAATTACCCTATGTAAAATAAAGTCCCGCAATTATTTTATTATTATCAATGAGAATCTTCTAAGTTGAATTTGTGTACATCTCTTCCCCCCGATTCCAGGTCTTAAAGATCTTGTGATGCAAATTGAAAACTTATTATTATCAATGCAAATATTTTAAATAGTTAATATATGATTATAGAGCTTTGGGCTATAGGCGGTAAAATTATACAATTAATTTTTTTGAAAAATATTAGTATGCCACTTGAGTTTGTCATTTATTTTGATTGTTTATGTATTTAATTTTTTTTATTTAATAATTAAGAAAGTAATTTTAAATGTATTAATATATTTTTTAATTTTTAAAAATATTTAAAAATATTAAAATATATATAAAAAAAGATAAAAAATTTTTTTTGTGTTAACGGGCACGCCCAATGATCAAAGTTAGGCCGCACATTAGCACGGCTCAATTTCTTTTAACGTCTGATCCATTCGATAATAGAAAGGAAATAAATTTTTAGTAAAAATTTAATCGATTATTAATTAAAGAAAAGTGCTTGAGCTATAATTTTTTTTTTTTTTATAAAATTCCAAATTTACTTTTATAAAATTCGACTAAGCCATTTCCCAATTCCCACGGTCAAAACACCGGTGATGAGTGATAACTATTATGTACACGAGGGTAATCTTGTACTTTCGACTTAAAGCAGCAAGCCAGTGACAACCAGAATACGAGAAGCTCTTCATGTCTCCAATCAACTCTTATCTATATCAGTGATTCTTAAACTGCACATTGCACGGCCAAGTGGTACTTAATAATCGATTATTTTGAAGTTTTGTTCTAAAATTATCATAATTCGGAGATGCAAGTGCTCGCATGCAATTCTGGGCATCTCCAATCTCATGCAATCAGTGTTTTAAGTCGCCTCATAGGTCGGCGCGAGCTCTGCTTCGACGTGTGCTCTCACTCACAGCCTCACCACAATGATTCTCACAAAAACGCCATTCTTTCCCAACCCAATACCATTCAAAGGTTCGCTCTTCCACTATCTCTCCCTTATATCAAAGAACTCATCATGCGATAAATATGATTTTTCTTGCCAATGTCGTTACTGGGTTTGTGATTGAAATATCGATGTTCTGCTTATGTTGCATGTGTCCAAATTGTTATATTGACTTATTTCATTTTATCTCCCGATTTTATTTTTGCCCAAGGTGCCTATAAAGACCCTTTTTTGGGGCTCTGTATCCATCGTATAAACGTTTTTTTAAAACAAAAAATAATGAAGATGGGTATTTTGTATGATATCGTGGTATCGGCACTACAATTCTCAAATGTTGGTTCCAGTAATTGGTTTCGAGGATTTTGATATTTTCCCTTTTGATGGTTTTTGGAGTTGTAGGGGTCACTCAAAGAAGTTGGACAGAGTAATGTGCAACAATGTTCTGGTCACAACTCGGCGGATTTTAGTTGCAAGTTTGTTCATGTACTCGTGTTATCATCCTTCAAGGTACTCATCAGGTCCGCACGGTTCAGCTTTGGATCACTGGTAGACTTGCAATATGTTCGAGGCCTCCAATCGTATGACTTAATTTTGTTTGTCATTAATGATGTTCAACCTTTTAGGGCAAATCTATTGATGCTTTTGAATGAATTTTATTAATAATCAAGAAAAAAAGAAGAAGCACAGGCTAATCACGGGACAAAAAACTCCTGAACTTGAGTTGGGAAGACAAAGATGGGCTGCCAGCCTGCCATTCAGTGGTAAAGACAAGTAAAGAATAAAGCCTCGACTTCTTCCACGCGTGGAGTATTTAAAGTTTAAACTACGACATGTGGCCAACACTATTATCCGAAGCTTGTGGGGATGTCAACCTGTGGATTGGTGTTGACATCAACAATTAACAAGTAATCCTAAATGTGGGTGTAGTATTTGCTTAACAAATTCTAACTAAAAATTAGAGAACAAACCATTGAAGGCAAATTCATAGACTCGATGGATTTGAAAAATGTCTAGATATGACTTGCCAGAATGGACTAGGCTGAAACTTGGAACATCTCGTGAAGCTATATATAATTGAAGGCTTTAAACAGGCAAAGCTTGACGAGAGATGCCGCATCATTGATGTATGTATGACCAGTTTCAGTCGATCTTAGTGATGTGAATACATGGTGAGACAAAAAATGACTTCCTTCCCCGTTTGAATTCAGAGATGAGTTGAGATGGTTTTAGATGAGGTGAATAAAATATTGTTAGAATATTATTTTTAATATTATTATTATTTTGGGATTTGAAAAAGTTGAATTGTTTATTATATTTTGTGTGAAAATTTGAGAAAATTGTAATGATGAGATAAGATGAGTTGAAGTGAATTCTGAATCCAAACAAGGTTTAAAGTTTCTAAAAACTTAAAAAAGACCCACTGTACTGGGTGCTATCAGAAGGGTTGTGAACTCTATGGATAGAGCTATATCCTCTGGTCACCAAATATGCCTCTGGTATATCGCAGTTGTAGAGGAAAAAATGCAATTGTCAGGAGAGAGCTTTGGCATAACTGAGGGCGGTCATTAAGTTATAACTGATCCGAAGCTTGATGACATAAAACTTTTTCTCCCTTTGTTAGATAACAGATTTACTTGAATACAAGAATCCCCTTTTAGAATGATCATTGAATTGGTGAAGTGTTTGGTTTGATTAATGGGGACTATCATACTTATTAACTTACTTCTGATGATGGAATTAACTGTGATATACAGCTCTAGCTTTGGGGGATCCATCTGTGACAGTTGAAGATGTAACTCCTCCTGTTTATCCTTCTGGCTCACTCTACCCTGTTGAGGTTCTCTTTACCTAATTTTTTGTTCTGTACATGTTTTATGAAGGATTTATTTATCACCATAGTAAAAGGAAAAAAATAAAAAAGGAAGAGTTTTTCTTTTCACACTAATTTCTTCCGACCTTTTTGGTAGGTAAATTGATGTTTCTTATTTACAGGAAAGAATTGTCCAACTCTTTGAGAAGAACACATACTCTGTTGTGAACATTTTTGATGTGACATTGCGCCCTCAACTTAATGTAACTGGTGTGGTTGAGGTATTTTTGCAGCTAGATTAAGAGTGACTTCATTTATTTGCAAAGAAAAGAAGGAAAAAAATGGCTTTATGTCAGTTGTCTTGTATCAAGAAGCAAAGTTGTAGAACTAGATAGCTTGCTCAAGTGCTTTTCTGATGCATTAATCACATAATATGACAACTTCTCATTCATTCAAGCATAAAACTGGGTGACAGCACATATAATTCGTATTATCCATATTGACAGATTCCCGAAGGAAATGGTTCTGGTGTAGTTTGGGATGGACAAGGGCACATTGTAACAAATTATCATGGTGAGAGCTAGTGAGTGAATTTACTCTCACAAAACAATAGATGAATGCATTTTCAAAGATCCTTTCATGATGTAGCCATGTTGTTGTGGCATATCTATTTGCTTTCCTCTCCACATTTTTTTTTTTTTTTTGTATAAGGAGGACGGAACCTCCGTACTTTATTAGTAAGCCTCACTTATGGCGGAGGAAAACCGTTATACATAAGGACAAGTCTAATCAACATACAACCAGAAAATTAAAACATAAAAGAAACTCCATTCCAGACACAACAAAAACCACCAGAAAAATCATTTTTCTTAAACAAGCCTAACATAAGGTAATCCAAGCTTGTCCATACGTAATATCCCTATGAGTTTGGAAGGAATATCTTGAGGGAGCCATTGTTGGGTGCATCCCCTCGCTCCTAATCGAGCTAAATAGTCCGCCGAAGCATTCCCTTCCCGATAGATATGCATAACTTTAGTAACTAATCCTTTCAAGAGTTCTATTATTTCATCTCAGTAATCTTCTAAATACCATACTGCATAGATTGAAGTATTCGACCATCTGACCACCAAACTTGAATCTAATTCCAGATCAATATGCACTACTCCCATCTTTTTAATTAAACACAAACCATGTAAAAGACCCAACAATTCGGCATAATTATTAGTACCTTTTCCAAGGTGTACCGAGAAGGCCATGCACAAATCACCATTTGCATCTCTAAGCACACCACCCGCCCCTACATCGCCAGGATTTCCAGTTGAGCTTCCATCAACATTCAGCTTTAGTCGTCCCAATTCCGGCTTTGTCCATCGAACCAGTTTTGGAGTTGATCTTTTCGGCAATTTCATTGGGATATTAAACTCCATTAGAGTTACCTCGTCTTGTCTCGACAACAATTTCCCCACTTTGAGTTTTTCTCCCACTTTTGCAATCCATATCTTAATCTTGCACCACACTGTTTCAGCCGACTATTTTACTCCTTCCATCCAAGCATTACACCTTCTCAGCCAAAGACACCAAGTCACAATAGATGGAATAATACCCTATAATTGACCCATTTGAGAAGACTTTTTTGCTTTGGAGAACCAGGCCCTCTACTACCTGATTCCTAGAGCTGCCTGCAACTCTACCTTGTCCCACTTGCGCATATGCTCGTCTCCAAGTTTCCTTTGCTATATCACCAAGCGCTAGCACGTGGTTTATATCTTCATATCCACCATTCCAGCAACAGTCACATTTTGAGACTATGGGAATGCCAAGCTTTCTTAATTTGTCATCCACACTTAGGGCAGGTTTGGAACCTCAAACAAAACACAAAATTCTCATCTCATCTCATCTCATCATTACATATTTTTCAAATCCCCATACGAAATATAATAAACAATTCAACTTTTTAAAATCCCAATACACATTTTTAAAATCCCAAAACAATAATAATATTAAAACTTAATATTTTAAACTTCAAAACAAAACACAAAATTCTCATCTCACCCCCCAAACCTACCCTTAGAGCATTATTGAATACTTTCCACATAGTAACAGAAATATTTTTGGGTAGGCAAGAATGCCATATCCAATCAGACCATCTTACCTTTGGGGCTCTTACGCGAACAAAGTTCCATGCACTCTTCGTAGAAAATTTTCCATCATTGTTAGCTGTCCATACCAGTAAATTTGATCCAGATTTGCTTTTACTAAGAACATCCAACACTTTTTCATCCATTTCTCCCCCTAGCATCCGATGTAACATATCCATATCTCATCGATTTTCAATTTTGCAATCTTTAATTTTTAATCTTGTGGAGGCACCCATGGTAACCGTATTACAGGGGGAGCATCATCCAGCCATTTATCAAACCAGAAAGATACATTTCTATCTCTTATCTTCCATTTGGATAGGTTTTGGACTTCCGGAATACACGAGGATACCCTCCTCCAAAATCTGGTGTCTTTCCCTTGATCCACAAGAGAGATATGATTGATTGTTTCTTACATATTTAGCTTTGAAAAATTTTGTCCACAAAGAGTCTTCCACCATGATCTTCCACGCAAATTTCATGAAGAGGGACTTTTGAACATCTTTAAAATTTCTAAACCCCATTCCACCTTCTTCCGTTGGTAAGCATAATTTTCCCCATGCCTTCCAATACGTTTTTGGCTTTCCTTCATGTACACCCCAAAAAAAGTTGCTCAAACTTCTATTTATATTTTTCAGCACTGACGCAGGTACATACACAGTAGAGAGTAAGTATGTGGGAAGACTCATTAGAACATGCTTTAACAGGAGCACACGGGCCCCATTTGCTAATAATTTAAGTTCCTCTCCACATATTATTAAATCTGATAACTGGGCAAGAAACTGCTATGAGCAAAATTATTCATCCATCAAAATATTTGCAGTTCAAACATCTTTTGAAAAGTTCGAGTTAATTCTCGAAAATATGGGCTTTGGAAGAGAATTTGATCTTAGTTATGTACTATAATATGTAGTTTATACTGACTATGGAATCTCAAGCTGACCATCTTTTTTTCTGTTGCCTCAGTAATTGGTAATTCCCTTTCTAAAAATCCAAGCCCAGGACAGGTTGTTGCACGAGTTAATATTCTAGCATCAGAAGGGTGAGACTTATAAAAATCCTTTAGTACATTGTACTAGTTGAATTATATTATTTCTCTATCATTATTCTTCTCATTTTATTTTACTTCTCAAAGGGTACAAAAGAGTTTTGAGGGTAAATTGATTGGTGCTGATCGTGCAAAGGATCTTGCCGTCTTAAAGGTAGCTTTTTTTTATAATATATTTTTTCTTCATCAATTCCACCTATGTGATATCTTTGCTACACTAGCTAATTGTAAGCCCAGATGAAGGAGGGTCGTGGTGGGTTAACTGTGAGCATAAAAATGTTGTCAATACTTACGTCTTTTGAGTCTGCAAGAGTACCGGTGCAAAAGAGTGATCTTGTTAATGTGGAAGGAGCAAAAAGGATAAAAGGGAGGCCAAAAATGAGGTGGGTAGGTGTTATAGGTGAAGATGATTATTAGAGAGGAACATGGGTACGTGATGAAAACTAGGGCTGAGTAGCATAAAGATAGTAATGTGGCGGACTCCAATTGGTGGGGATGAGGTTTAGTTGAGTTTAGTCTTATCAGTAAGATTGCTTATTTAAACTTCTAGGTTTCATCGTCTGCTTAGGAAGCTATGTAGGTATGCTGGTTTACTGGATGATGTTTATCATAATAGTTTACGTGCTATTTGGTTTCATCACTCTAAATAAGAACATCCAATCTGATAAGTATTAACACCGAATATAAACCCGTACAGATAGATGCCAGCTCTCAAGGTAATGGTTCCTTTTGTAGTTACATTGTTCATATGTTTGTTTACCAATGAAAAAATTTCACATGCTTATACATTCAAAGTTCCAAGCAAAATGTTACCATGATGTGATTGAGGAAATGTTGTGTCTATATATATAAACAGAGTTGCATGTCTAAACATGAAAGTATGTTCCTTGGTCCAAAGTTAAAGTCACAAAGAGGCAAAGTAACAAAGGAATATGGTACTGCTACTTAAGGAGAGAGAGAAGAGTGCAACCACACTAAAGGACACGATAATGTGTGGTTCGTGTAAAGTTTTGGAGTCCCTTTCCGAGTTCACACTTGGTACACCAAGATTAATAGAGCTGATTTTCACTAAAAAATGACTTAGTTCGGTTGGCCCTGGCTAAGTATGAAATGATGTATAGGGGTAAATGTTAAATATTAAGTCATAAAGGGCGATACGTATGATGAAATATCTAAGCACTGTTAATTCATCAGATTTGACTATACCTACCTTTAGGTATGCTTCAGTTTGATGTCTTGATTGGAAGGTGGTATGTGACGGTTTTTTAACGACGGAGTCCGGGGCTATAGTGCTCAGAATGGGCTCTTCCAAGGTGGTAGTCATAGAATCTAAATCTTTCACTCTTGTGAAGGAGGGGGGCAATCTGGTTATTACATAAAGGAGTCGGAGGGTGGTCTCGAAGTTGTTTCTAGGATCCTCATCGGTGCAGTGGCTAGCTAAAGCCATGGAAGAGTGCACCAAGGATGAAAAAAATGGGCTTTTTCTCCACAGTTTGGGAAGGAAGCCGCTGTTTTATAACGCATCGTTGCTCGAATGGTTGAGGTTGATATATGGCGGTGGATGAATATGGTAGTGGTGGGAGGAGGAATTTTATCTTCATATCATAGGAGGTGGGTAGAGGCTGGACTAGAATGGGGGAGGCACTGTGTGTGTTTTTCTTTGAATGGAGTATCGACCACAACGATGGAAACTCAAAGAGAAAGGAGGTAGTGGCTTAGCCCTAGCACCACTCCTACATGGAGGCGTTGATGGTGGAACAACCTCGTATGTCTTGATATGGAAAGGATGGCAAGGAAGGAAAGGGAGTTGTTGCTAAGGGATAAGGCATTGTCAATGAGGCACGCCCTGCACAGTGGCAAGGAGAGTTAGCAGGAAGGTAGGGGGCGTGGCAAAAGGGGAGACATTGTGTGTTGTGTTATTGGAAACAAAATCCCAACTGATTGAGCTGCAAACCAAACTAGATTGGTTAATAAGGAAAGAGATGGGCCTTGGCCAAAATCTTGGATTTTGTTCTTATAGCTAATGAGTTAGAGCTAGTAAGGGGTCTTCAAATCCTGGATTCTATTCTTATAGCTAATGAGTGGCTGTATAGTAGATTAAAGTCTGGTAATGCAGGGATTATCTGTAAATTAGTTATGGAAAAGGCATATGATCATGTAAATTGGGAGTTCCTGGTTTACTTGTTAAAGAGATGTGGTTTTGGGGAAAAATTGTGTTCGTGGATCAAATGATGCATCTCAACGGCCAGATTCTCTATCTTGATTAATGGCAGCCCAAAAAGTTTCTTTAGCGGCTCTCGTGGGCTAAGACAGAGAGATCCTCTATCCCCATTTCTCTTTGTTATTATTATGGAGGCCTTGAGTAGGATGATTTCAGTGGTGGTTAGAAATGGTTTTATGGCTGGTTTTTCAGTAGGTGATTCGAGTAGGGGCTTTATCTCAATCTCACATTTATTATTTGCAAATGACACACTAATTTTCTGCAAGGCTGAGCAAGAACAGATTAGAGCACTGAAGGTGCTCCTACTATGCTTTGAAGCAGTGTCAGGACTGAAATTAAACTTTGATAAGTCATAGCTAGTACTAGTCGGGAATGTCAATATCACTCGACATTTGGCCAGCACACTTGGGTGTAAGGTTGCTTCTCTTCGTATGACATATTTGGGATTGTCGTTGGGGGCTGCCTCACGAGCCTTATCTGTTTGGGACATTGTTATTGAAAAGATAGAACGAAGATTGACAGGGTGGAAGAGAGTGTACTTGTCAAAAGGAGGCCGGGTGACTCTAATCAAAAGTACTCTTTTTAACTTACCAACTTATTTTCTGTCTTTATTTCCTATTTCTGCTAGTGTGACAGTAAGGATTGAAAAACTCTATCGAGACTTCTTATGGAGTGGGATGGGGGATGAATTCAAGTTTCATTTAGTTAGCTGGGATAAGGTGTGCATGCCATTTCCCTCTGGGGGTTTGGGGATAAAAAACTTGAAAACGTTTAATCGGGCTTTACTTGGGAAATGGTTGTGGAGATATAACATGGAACCAGAAGCTCTTTGGAAAATGGTGGTCAATTGCAAACATGGTAGTGGTTGGGGGGGGGGGGGGTTTGGTGTACTAAAGAGGGGAATGGGACCTATGGTGTGGGGGTTTGGAAGCATATAAGAAGAGGGTGGGGGGTGTTCTCTCGCCATACTAAACTTGTGTTGGGGGAGGGTACTTGCATAAAATTTTGGCGAGATATTTGGTGTGGGGAGGAGGCCCTAATGGATTCTTTTCCATCCGTATTTCGAGTATCATGTGACCAAGAAGCTTTAGTGGCGGATCGTATAGTTTGTTCAGGGGACCAAGTTCAATGGAATGTCACTTTTAATAGAGCAACTCAAAATTGGGAACTAGACAACTTTGAGACTTTTTTCAGCCTTGTGTATTCTGTGAGACTGAATGGACTGGGAGCTAACAAACTGTGGTGGAAACTTGCGGGTAAGGGTGCTTTCTCGGTTAGTTCCTTCTATAAGGCCCTTACTTCTCTTCCAAATACACATTTCCCTTGGAGAAGATTGGGGAGGAAAAGATGCCCCCCAAAGCTCTTTTCTTCACTTGGACAACGGCTTTGGGTAAGATCTTGACAACCGATAATCTGCGAAAGTGCCGGATAATTATTTCAGATTGGTGTTGTATGTGCAAGAAAGCTGGCGAGACAGTGGATCATCTCTTGTTACACTGTGAGATAGCTAGAGTCGTGTAGAGCGAAGTGTTCAGTCGATTAGAGTTAAGTTGGGCAATGCCGGCTACAATGGTGGAGTTATTGGCCAGCTGGACAATTCCGGGTGGTATGGAAGATGGTACCTATATGCATTATGTGGTGCATATGGCGTGAACGTAAAGAGCGGACTTTCGAAGATAAGGAGCGGACACTAGAGGAGCTTAGATCTTTATTTTTCCGTACCTTATTTCTTTGGGCTCTAGCTGTAGATTTTAATGGCCTAAATTTTCATGATTTTCTTGTTTTCACTATTACGTCTTAGATAGGCCTTCTCCTTTGTATATCATCTTGTGTACTTTTGCTTTGCCTATCCTTTATTAATACTATTGTTTACTTATAAATAAAAAATAAAAAATCTAAGCACCACAAAAGTAAGGTGTGAAATTAATGAGCTGTTACTATGGATTCTCAGCATTTCACTTATACTGTACAAGATACAAGTAGTGGTGTACTGATATCTTTAAAATGCCAGGTAGAAGCCTCTAATGATCTGTTGAGGCCAATTAAGGTGGGGCAGTCATCTTCTCTAAAAGTTGGGCAGCAGTGTTTAGCAATTGGGAATCCATTTGGTTTTGATCATACCCTTACTGTTGGAGTTATCAGTGGACTGAATCGAGACATTTTCAGTCAAGTTGGAGTCACAATTGGTGGAGGAGTTCAAACAGATGCTGCCATTAATCCTGGGAACAGGTCAGTTGGGACCATTCTTATCTAAATATTTTCATTAAGCCTTATAGCCCATTCCTCTGGTGGTATCTTATTGGATGAATTTCACCCCTCATTGGGATGTCAGAGGTGATAGAACTAGTGAAGAAAATACTTCCTTTGCATCAGCAAGATATTCGTGTTCGTAGTAGTTTGTGCATTGCCTAATGCTTGATTTTTTTTTGTGACTATGGCAGTGGTGGTCCTCTTCTAGATTCCAAAGGAAATTTGATTGGTGTTAATACTGCAATATTTACTCAGACAGGTAACTTTTTTTTCTTTTTTCCTTTCTTTTGATGATACTAGGATGGGTAAATTTCCTTATATATGCAAAAGTTTCTTACACAGATCCTGAGATATTTTGAGATTTGATAATATTTTGAAACTCTGCGTACATTTTCCCAATATTTGAATGATGCATTAGGCTTTGTTAAATTCTAGGTATATGCAAGTTATTTTGAAGGGAGTGACTGTTTCCTCTATTTGGTGGCAATGAACTCCTTCTATACACCACATATATCTCTGGGGAACTGCTTTCTGTATTACCGAGTTTTTCACTTTTGGCTATCTTAAAGATTTATGATCATAAGAATTATGATATGGCAGGTACATCAGCAGGTGTTGGTTTTGCCATCCCTTCCTCAACTGTAAGCAAGATTGTACCTCAGTTAATCCAATTTGGAAAAGTGAGTGCTTTTTGCTAATTAATTTTTCATTTCAAATTCTCATTGAATTTTATATTTTGCTAGAAAATATCTGAAACCCAGGACCTAAGCCAACCTCCACCTGTGTGAACTTGATTAAAGTATTATCCTTCTCGTTGGTTTTATCTAATTTTATTGGTGTTCTGTACATTCAACAAATTAGTTTTATTTGTTAAGCATGCCTGAAGAAATGATCACAACTAACATGGAAAATAGTGAAAGCTTTTGGATTTTGTTTCACCAGAAATGCTCTAAAAGCTACTACATACCTTCGTATAACTCCTATCTCATTATTTCTCCATCTTAGGTTGTTCGAGCTGGTTTAAATTTGGATATTGCTCCAGACCTGGTTGCCAATCAACTTAATGTTCGGAATGGAGCACTTGTCTTACTGGTATCCCTTCAGAGATTTAAATTTGCATAATGTTAGAATTCCCTTTATGCTATTCTTTTATTCCATTATCAACATCTCAAGTTAATCATATGGTGTTGTAGGTTCCTGGAAATAGTCTTGCAGCAAAGGCTGGGCTACTACCAACCACAAGGGGTTTTGCTGGTAACATAGTACTCGGGGATATCATTGTTGCAGTTGACAACAAATCTGTGAGTGCTTTCTTGCTAAAACTGTTTCCTTTTCTATTTTCGATTCTAATATACCTGCTTTTCATCATTGATGATGAAACTTTTATATACTATTAAAGAAAAGATATCCTTCGAAAATGTTTTATACGTGTGGTGTGTGTTATCCTGGGAAAATCTACCAGAAATCAATTTGTAGCCACTGTAAAGTATAACTTTTTTTTTTTTAATGTTTTCTTTATTCTCTGCTTCCTGATTTTTTTCTTCTTCATTTTTCTTGGGTGATAGATGGAATTTAAGACCCTGAAGTTTAATCAAATCTAGTTACATATTGTGGGTTTTCCATCTTGGATAGGAGAACTCATGAGGACTACAAGTATAACTGTTTTCTATTAATTTGCAATCGATACACACGTGAGATATGAAAATTATTGTAACATATTTTTTAAATTATTCATATAATCCTATAACCAGGTTAAAAGCAAAGCAGAGCTGTACAAAGTGTGGGATGACTATAATGTAGGTGATAAAGTAGTCTTGAAGATTCTGAGGGGCAGTGAAAATGTGGAGATACCTATTGTATTAGAGGAAAAGAATTCGTGACAAGGCAAGTCGATAATCATATTGATTCTCACAAGTACTATTTTTTCAACTTGTTCTGTATAAAGGGAAAATAATCATGCTGTAATTTTAATGTCAAATGAGGAAGTGTTGTACTCATCATTATTCTACTTGTGAAAACATATAAATAACTAAGACCTAAGCATTTTATGGTTTTCTTTCTCAAATTTATTCGTAACTTATGGGTTGGTGGTTTTTGTTGGACAAAGGAAGTGAAATGATTCGAAGCATCAAAATGGGCTTTTGTTTCCCATGTCATGAATTTCTCTTTTAGGCACCCAACAGAATCACCGATATTTGGATCTTTACATGATTTGAATACCCAGTACGTCTATTTATGCTGAATCCAATGTTGCACAAGGTTTATAACTCAGCCTGCTGCTAAGTTTTAGGCTACCGCTTGCTCAATTGTAGCCCACAAAAATGAAAAAAAAAAAAAAAATAGGTAGGATTTTTCCCGACTTACTATCAATGCTTGCAACCATCTGATGTCATTGAACAATCCGGCTTGGAGTATGAATAGAAGTGTGAACATGGAGTTTGGTCGATGGCGACGATGATGTTTTATGTTCTTGTCTTGGTGCGGTTCCTCTGCATTTGTTGTGTCTTTTGTTTTGTTCTTGCATTGAGATTATATATGTGCTATGCTGATTATCCATATATATATATATATATATATATATATATTTTTATCTAAGACGTGATTAAACGACAAAACCTAAAGAAAAACTTACTAAGCAATTGCCACATTTCTCAGAAACAAGTTAAACTTATGTTTACATGATCCTGATTTTAAAGCATCAGATCTCAATCATGATTGTCCTTATAATTTAAGTAAAAAAGACGTCTTATTTGTTTTAATATCTCATATCTCATTATATATATATATATATATATATATCATACCTGTCTATTCCAATTTATATTTATACTTATCCATTAAATTAATTCTGTTTCCGTGTTGTATTTTCTTAATCAATTTGCTTCCAATTAGCAGACACCATATTAGAATTTTAAAAATTTCACAATCAAACTGATAATATACTTCTCTAATAGTCTGGCATTAGAATACAAATCCCCTTTCCTTTTCTCTTTCTATTTTGATTGGACCCCTCTCCTGATTGAAAAAAAAGGAAGTTTTTGTATTTTTGTCCTGGATAGTTTCCCAAACCGAGAGAGAGAGAGAGAGAGAGAGAGATAAAATGGAATATATATATATATATTTATATATATAGGATGACATGAACTTAATGGCCTACCAGGATTGAAGCTGAATGGTATTTATTTGCACAGATAAGGTTCAAACAGTAGCTTATCATTTAAGCAATTAGGTTTCCTTGGATTAGAAGGGGCATATCATATGTGAGATTGAAGGAAGTTGCTTTGAAGGAGATCACCCCCAACATTTCCATCAGTTGGGCCCTACATACAATTAAATACACTGATCAAAACCATGAATTATAATTAGAGTTATGCTACAAGTAAGCCTCACACTCTGCACACCACTTAAAAAATATGTGATTTTACTCTTTTATCTTCATATTTTATATTTCATATTTTATGAAACATGAGGGTAAAAGAATAAATTCACATATTTTTAAGTGGTGTGCAAGAATATGAGGCTTATGTATATAATTTTTCTTATAATTAAGCTTATATATATATATATATATATATATATATATATATTACCAATCCAAATTATCCCAGTACTCCAACGGCCAACCCCTCCAAATCACAAAGAACAACCACCGGCACCACTCCAATATGCTCACAAATTAGTACAAAAAACGCCACGATATCCTGAAACCTTGGCATAACAACCTAAACATGCACCAAATTTACTTACCCAATATCATCATCATCGTCCACACCATTGGCTCCATCACAGTTGAACGTAATTTAGAATACATTTTAATTAGTACCGCTGCCGATTGGCATAAAACACCACTCAATATCTTATTATATATAATGACGCCAATAGTCTCAAGACAACCTAAAATTACTTATCTGCGGTTAGAACTTAGAGTCCATCAAAGATGGCCTGCAGAATTAACGTACAGGTCAAGAGGGAGACTACGTCGACGGCAGAATCTCAGGCATATTAATTTAAGCTAGTAGCAATCATGGAATTCATGACCATCGTAGTTAATTTATGAAACTATTTTAGAGTTATATATATATATATATATATATATATATATATACCACCTAGCTAATTAATTTGTGGTACTGCTGAATTATAGAAAGAAACCATGCATATATGATTAGTATATATATTAATGTAACTTGAACGTGGATCGATTTGCCTCATTCATGAGAACATGCATGGTTATAGGTTAGGACATTAATGTTCAAAAATAATTAAGAGGTTCATAAGAAATTTATAAGCTGGTGGCTAGACAAGTTTGACCCATTTTTTTAACTTGTGTGCATGCTACATGCATGGGTGCCAAACGCTAGGTTAAGGAACAGACAAGAAAGCCTTCAAACGAGGGCTGTATATTGGGAGTACTTGATTATATTGGGAGCTCCCCACTGGGCTATTTGACTCAAAGATCTTCACCTATTTCCTAATACGTACCAATTACTCAATTAGCTAGCTAGGTTGGTGCTGTGCAAATATTAGAAAAATTATAAATGCTCATGCGTGACTATTAATTATTGGAAAATAGTTTGATATGTGCATATGCATAGTTTTGTTATACATCAATTATTATTCGTCTTCATACTCTATATCTGACAACTATTTTTTTTTTTTTTTTATAGAATAGAGTGTGGAGTAATGAATAGTAGCTGATGAAAATAATTATTCGCACATGCATACATCTTTGTTCCACCGTTAAGAAATTATGAGAGCCCAAGTCCTTACCTACTAAAACCATGGTGGCATCACTGAAAACGTACATGATTTGAAATCGAGAAATTTAAATATTTATTTCCTTAAATTTCCTATGTTCATGGAAATCAAGGGGATTGACTTGTGCCATGATCTCTTTCCATCAGGCTAGCTTTAGAAAATTAAAAGGTGACTTATGATCTTTAGCTCGAGGCCGTGAACGCATATTTACAGAAGTAGAAGGGAATATCATGACCATAATTCGAAACATATCTATATTTCTAGATTAGTTGTCAATTACTGTATTATTGTGAAAATTCCAAAACAATTCAAAACTCTAGAATCTTGACTAACTTTAATGGTAAATTCTAATTATTATAATGTTGATTTCTTCCTTCGTATTGGGAAGAAAAGAAAAATAGGATGTGGAAATTTCTTCTATCATGTATTCAATTTCCCATTGTTGACCTTATGCATGATGGCTAATGCATTTTCCTTTTTATGATCAGGAATGAATGGATTTGAAGAATAGCTAGCTACTACTAGAATAAACTGTTCGATATAGAATAGAAAAAATTTATTCGTTTCATATTTTATATAAAACCAAATTATATATATATATATATAAATTAAAATGTGTAGATCATTATAAGTTTATCAAAAGACATACAAAATTATGATATCAGATGGCATCATTAGTCAAACCAGAAACGTGAGTAGCTGAATGAACTGCCGTTTTGATCTCACTGTTTGGTTATCTGTCAAATTTTACCCTAAACAAGGAAATATTTTAAAAACATTAAGCCTTGAGCAGTACTACTGTTTGCCTAAACTTATCATTAAGGCATCAACATCTGTAAAAGAAAATGAATTATGGTATGGTATGGGGGCAGGTAGTCATATTGCTTAATCCCTAACTTAGTAATAGGGCAGATTTGTTCCCTTAAATCACCTACAGGTCCTTCTGTCTTAAGATGCATTTTTTACCAAAACAATAACTTCTGTTAATCACCATGCATGTTGACTCTGCTTAAGCTGCCCCAAGAAACTTAAACTTATGGGGATGCCCTTTCGAAGGGTCAAATGGTTATTCACCACTGTATTCCAAATGTCTTAATTAAGAGCCCCACTTTCCCTAATTATTATTGAGGAATCTTGATTCTTCAATAATCCAAAATATCCAATCTGACATGTCACGTGTTCATATGTGGCAGAGGAAATTAAGGGAATAGAAGGTCCGAGAGAATGGGATAGAAATGGCAGTTTTGGGTCCTAGACATATAAGATTTTAGAATTTCCTCAATGGATTTTGAGGAGAATCTCTAAAAGAGTGAATATAAATTTTAATAATTTTTTTTAAATATTAGAAGTTGGTCCATCCTATTGTCTATAAAAAACAATTCAAGCAAATAATATTTTAAACGAAAAATAAAATATTAGTATATGGAATAGGAAACCTGCCTTGTCATCTTGTCGTTGATTTGTTGAAGATAAATGGAGACGTTTCCATGGCACTTGAAGATGAGGAAATAGGGTGAAAACAATTTGGTTGTTAAAATCCATGAAAGCTGCTGGTTTAAAAGTCCTTGAGATCCTTAATTTGGATTTAAAACCACCCCACATATATGGGGGGAGGTTCAAGAAGGTCATGTGAGAACTTCCATTAAGAAGTTCATTTCCTTGAATTTGGTTCCCTGCTAGCTGTTCCATTAAGGGAGCTTCACTTAGCTTTCTTCTCTATCAATCGTCGTGCCCTTGGTGGAAAAAAACACTTTCCATTACTCGCCCAAAAAGGGCGGCCAAAGCTTAGGAAGAAGACCCCTTCTCAGGAAGCATCAACATCTTTGAATTAAATGAACTGTACAGGGAACCAGTTCTCCTTTGAGCTCATAATTTAGTGCTGCCTAAAAAGTTTGAGCTGTTACACCGTTGCATTAATACCCCAAAAAGACCAATTTCCGAAGTTGAAAGTTGGGTTCAATCAGAGTCTTGTTCACTGAACCCCATCAAGATTGAATATTTAAGGAGAGGAAATGGATGAGAAGAACGATGTTGAGAAGGTTGATGATGTTATATTGCCGGGTTTTCGTTTTCATCCCACAGACGAGGAGCTTGTTGGGTTCTACCTCAAGAGAAAGATTCAGCAGCGAACTCTTCCTATTGAGCTAATTAAGCCAGTGGATATTTACAAGTACGATCCGTGGGATCTACCAAGTAAGATGGTCCATCCCTGGATATTCTTTTCAGAACTCAACTACTCTACCTGCTTTTGTCTTTGTCTGACTTGTTTTAGTAGATTGGGATAGGCTGCAAGCAAGGAGGAAGCTTTCCTCTGTTCATTGATTTCTTTTCTCAATGAAAAGTTTCCCTTTTCATTTACTCTCTGTAGACTTTTATATCGAGAGCACATTAAGCTGTTTCTGGAGCTAAAAATGGCTCTAGTTTGGTGTAGATTAGCCTAATGTCATATCCTGAAAAGATCAACATTGTTACAGTACTTTGCATATCTTTGTCTCCCTTTATATTTTCTCAGAGTGTTATTAGAGTTCTGTGACTCTGATTATATCCTTCTTCCTGAAACCTTTGAGGATGAACTTTCAGAAGCTCGATTCTTAATTTCTTTGTTCAACTTTTGCCACTTCTAGTTACTTATCATATAATTTTTTTTTTTCAAAAGAGGTGGCTGCTACCGGGGAGAAAGAGTGGTATTTCTACTGTCCAAGGGACCGTAAATACAGGAACAGTGCACGGCCAAACCGAGTTACTGGAGCTGGGTTCTGGAAGGCAACTGGAACTGACCGGCCTATTTACTCCTCTGATGGCAGCAAATGCATCGGTTTGAAGAAGTCACTTGTCTTCTACAGGGGCAGAGCTGCCAAAGGAATCAAAACTGATTGGATGATGCATGAATTTCGGTTACCTTCTCTCTCGGATTTGGCGCCCCCGAAGAAGTTCTTAGATAAAAACATCCCTGCAAATGTAAGTGAAATATAATTCTCCATTTCCAATTGCTTCTTTACTGAAGTTTTGTTTTCTAAATCATTTTTTTCTCATTGGATGACAGGATTCATGGGCAATTTGCAGGATATTCAAGAAAACAAATTCCATGGCTCAAAGAGCTCTTTCCCACTCTTGGGTCTCTTCACTGCCAGAAACTTTGGCAACTGAGACGCTCACACAGGGCACACACTGCAGTCAGTTCAGTCCAGAGAACATCTCTTGCACGACTGAAATTGGGTCAGCCATGCAGTTTTGCCATAACAATCACGACTTGCAACAATCCTCTACTGCCTGTTTCTCTGCTTTTGACATTCCTTCTTATAAACCCATTAATCATATAGTCTCTAAGCCTTTGCCATTCCCTCTTTCTAACGGAGAACTTCCCGATGGCTTCACGTTGATCTCCTCACTCGATGTGTCAGGACCCATCAAGTGTACGGTCGATACTCCTTCTATCTTTTTGAACTCTGCTTTAGGCGAATTGACCAGTGCCTCTGAGAGCATAGACTTTGAAGCGTCCCAACAGCAGTTAAGTGGCTTCTCAATCAGTTTGCCACAGGATGTGCAAGAAAACATGGGCACAGGAGAAGATGAGGCAGGCCTCAGGAGGAACCTAGACGCAACCCTCCTAAATAACCAGTGGGGAACCATCCGATCAATCGGATTTCCCTTCAGTTTGCCTTCAAATGATGCCTGGAAGCCCAATCTGTCATGGGATTCACCTCCTTGTCCTAGTGAGATGTCCACTAGCTACTCCGCAAATAAATGCTATACTTGAAACAAAAATGAAACTTTGCAACCAAAAGAAAATAGATTATACTGTTTGCTATGTCTTGTACAGTTCCCCTCTATTCGACTTATACTTGTTAAGTTATATATTGTTTTTCTGTAAGATTGTTTTTCTTCTTTTTCCAACTTGAGTACACCAGCCATTAAAGTCATTAAATATAGGCAGAGTTTAAAAAAAGAAATTGAGAAAAGAAGATAAAAAAGCATAGGAGAAACCGGGAATGGATTGGATCCCTTCATGGGGCACATCAACAAGATTCTAGATCAGTTCAGCGATCCCCAACTCATTTCATATGTGCATGACCTACAAAATTACATATTTGGCGTATTACTAGTGGATTCCAAGACTATGAAATTACGGTAAAACTCAGAGGTTTTGATGTTGTGATTTGTGATTACTTCTCTCTTTTGCCTTTTTTTACTTTTGTTCGCTATCTTTTGAGTGGTTCTGACGCATTTGCAAATACGAATTGTGTTGGCCATCTCTTTAGTGTTTTTGACACATTTGCTGATATTTCTTCTTGATTCCCATTGAAACCCGTGGTTTTGCTTTTGGATTAGACCAATTCTTCGGTACTGCTATTCTAAAAGCAATTCCTTCTAGATTGATCTGTCTGAATAAAAATTGGGAACACAGTTGGCCAGACGTGTGAGTGACCTGCTACAATGAACAGAAGCTGAAATGAAGGGTTGAGAGGGCATGAGATCTAGCCCTGTTTACCGGTGAACTTTATGTGTGTTGTTGATAAGATGGTTGAGTTGCGATGATGTTCATGGTTGCAAAATCTGGTTGAGCCATGCGGTAAAGCAGTCCTGGAGACGGGAGAAAGCTGTGTATATGGAAGGCGTGTTTCTGCCAAGTTGCTGAGATATTTCGGTATTGATCTAGAACGTTTGTATGAGATAGTATTATGGAATCCGGCAACAAGAGAATCAAAGATACTCCCCTTGACCCACCGCTCGCCAGATCCCTCATTCTTTTTCACCTCGTTGTCTTTGACTTCGGTGTTGATCCTAAGACTTAAAGCTTGCAACTTTGATATTCAGCGTTGCAAAGTTGAGGTACACAACCCTTAGTAATGATTCTTGGAGAGGGATAAATACATCCCCTAACCCAGCCTATGTTCATTCTCGTTTCCCTTCACACTTCAATGGCTTGCATTATTGGCTGTCTCGTGCCCCTGATAATATCGAGCACCGGCTGTTGCTTTCTTTCGATATGAGCGATGAAGTGTTCCTAGTGATATTGTTGCCTCCCGCGATTAAAAGATCTGGTTTCGAGGATATTGCAGGTATCAATGACCCTGTCCAAAACTGGGCAATGAGGATAGAACTCCGGGACGATGGATTGGTTGTTATTTGCATTCCTCCAGACGAATGCTTGGCATTGCATGACCCAAAGACAAGAACTGAGGAATTAAATATTAGCAAATAAGTTGTACTTGCTTTTAATTAATAGCAAGTATTTGCAGGTAATTCTTTTCGTGTTGTGTTCTTGCTTTTAATACACCGAGTTCGCTTGTATCTTTTCTTTGGAAAATACTATGCCCACAGAAGATATCCACCGATTGTATGTACAATGCGGGACAGGAAGGCCACTTTTATCGAGTCTTAGCAAGCCCCTAATTTCCTTAGCACTCGAGAGCTCGAAGTTGCGCTCTGTTACCCCAATTTTTGCAAGTCAGTTCGCCACCCCGTTGATTTCTCTCTCTATATATGTATGAGTGAAACAGAAATCTGTGTTGACAAATGCATGCCTCAATCTGTTCCCAGGTCTCTTATACTGTCCAGTGTGTCGAATCCTTCCTCTGCCACCATGTGAGCAGTAGCTGAGAATCTGTTTCCACTTCCCCCACCTTAATATGTAGTAATTGGTGGAATCTTTTGAGCCACCTCAAGCAAAGCTCAGACATGGTGTGGTGCCAAATGATCCATAGTATAGGGCAAGAAGCCACAATCAGGTCTCCTTTATCAACCCTGATGATACCTCCACAATCTGTGTTAACAGCAGCTTGCTGTCTTTTTTCCTTCCTCAGCTTCTGCTTTAGGAATTTCAGCGGCTTTTCAGATTCAGAGCTATGGTCCTTTTTGGAGCTAAGAAGCGCTTAAGTAGCAAGCCGCCTTCGTCATCATCCAAATCTTGAAGAAGTCGCTTACACCACATCATCGAAAATGGGTTTTCCTCGAGGAGGGCGAAAATATCATCACACTTAACTACTTTACAGATGAAGTCTCAAAGGTAATAACAGGCTGAAGCCGTTTAAACTTTAAACTGCAAGAGCAAAAGGCGGCCCAGCCAATCCGTGTCCTAAGCAAATCGACCGCCAAGGCGCCAACCCATATCATAAGCAATGGACCTTGTGAATTCCCCCCATATGGTGTGACAACGTCCAATTTTAATTACGACTAAAAAATGTTTAAGAAATGAACAAAAGATACAGAAACAAATAGCAATCCATCTCAGGTACAGAAATTAGAGTAGATAAATATAATCATAAGAGAATTCATTGAAGAAGAAATTATTGTTAAAACAAAACCACGTAAATGACTTGTCTTCAGAGTGAAAAAAAAAAAATTATCAAATGAGTAAAAGCATTCCAATACCATTCAACTCATCAACACCAACCTAATTCAAAATTTCTCTCAACTCTAAACCATTTCATAACTCGAATTACTTTCCTTTAATCCACTCAATTCAGCTTTTTGAGGCTTGCTTTTCCTTTGTCTTCTGGATCTTCAATACCTTTTTCACAATCTTCTGCTCTTCAACCAAGAATGCTCGAATTATTCTACAAAAACATATAATTTAACTATTAACATGCTCTAATCACTTGAAAAAGAGGCAGAATCTTTAAGTGCCAGTTTTTGATAAAATACCTCTCCCTAACAGCACCTCCAGAAAGGACACCACCATAAGCCCGATTCACAGTCCTTCGGTTCCTTGACAATCGAGATCTCTTGTATTCAGTAGGTCTCAAATGGGGAATCTGAAAGAGAAAAAATTGTATGAGAATTAATTTAATCATTAAATGCAATCAGTGCTATCGTGCTATCTTTATCAAGAATAAGATCATAAAACAAAAGATATAGAGACATAAAATCAAAAGAATTACCTGAAGATAAAAGAGAAATAAAGTTCACTTGCTCAAAGATACAAACAACACCACTCCCGCCGGGGGGAGGGGGGGGGGGCACAATTTAAAAGATGATACTCTCCTTTTTTGTGAAGCGGATCATGGCCAGATTCAAAATTTACGAGCACTTTTGTTATATTTTTAAGCCGTTTCGGAGCTTAAAGTGAACCTTCGTAAGTCCGAGATGGTTACAGTGGGTGTGGTGCCTAGTATCAATAGCCTGGCAAGCCTTCTGGATTGTGAAGTGTCATCCTTGCATATGAAATATTTGGCCTCCCATTGGGAGTGACCTTTAAGGCTAGAGCAATTTGGGATGGAGTTGTGGAGAAAGTAGAGAAAACATTGACTGGTTAGAAATTGTTATATATATTGAAAGGGGGTCAACTCATCTTAATTAAGAGCACATTAACTAACCTCCTCCCCTATTTCATATCTCTATTTCCTTTGCCTGCAGGGGTAGCGAATAAGATTGAGAAATTATTTCAGGCTTTTTTGTGGGGGGAAATGGGGGAGGAACCGAAAATCCATCTTGTTAAGTGGAAGAAAGTTTGTTCTCCAATTTCGAATGGTGGCTTGGGAGTGTGCAACTTGAGGACTTTCAATAAAGCTTTATTGGTGAAATGGTTATTGAGGTACCACTTGGTGGGGGATTCACAGTGGAAGAAAATTACAGACTCTAGACATAGAAGTGCTTGCGGGGACTGATGCTCCAACAAAGTGAGGGTATGGGCTTATGGAAATTTATTAAGAGGGGATGGCAGAGTTTCGAAAACCATATCCGTTTTGTGGTTGGAGAGGGCACCAGAATCAGGTTTTGACATGATGTTTGGTGTGGAGATTGTTCTCTTGATAGGGCTTTTCCAGATCTCTATCGTATTGCAGCCAACAGAGATGCTTCCGCGGCGAATCTGAGGGTATTTTCTCATGGTTCTCACCTGTGCAGTGGGGAAGATGATTCCGTTGTGCATTATGTAGTGTATTTGGGTGGAAACTGGAAAGGAATGAGCAGTGCTTTGAAGATAGCGCACAATGGCGGAGCTTCAGAATTTTTTTATACACCATTACTTTGGTTTTCAGCTATTGTACTTAATGAGAACAATGCTTGTAACTTCTTGTCCTTAATCTATCGTTTCTAAAATGTGTTTAGGTGTTCTTTTGTATACACGGGCTATGCCTATTTCATTTGTATCAATGAAATTTACTTTTTACTTATAAAAAAAAAAGTTTTTGATAATTAGGAAAAAAAAAAAGGAATGATGGGCATGCTCATAATAATTCATTCACTGATTATCAAATCAATTCGGGCATTAACATATATCCAAGCTAAATCAATTTCTATATAGTAGTAACTACACCTAATATCAGAACACCCAGCCACGTATCTAGCCATCTAAAACCAAAACCCACCGGCCACCCCCTACCCAACAAAAACCATAACCTTGCACTTATGGTCATACTGATAATTCACAAACAGCAAGACATGCGTATATATGATATCTAATTCATCGAAATGCAACAACTGCAACCAACTTTACTTCACAAATTGCCACGTTCAGCATAAACGAAGACTCCAAATGAAGACCAGCAAGCTCAATGAGATACATAAAAGCAAGATCAAACACAAGCATTACATACCCCTTGGATTCTCTTTCCAGTGACTGGGCACTTCGGCCCACTTGCCCTCTTCTTGGTGCTCTGATACACCAACTTCCCACCTTAAATCCACAAACAGACCCAAACCCATATTAGAAAACAACATTTTCAAAACAGAAATCCATTTTAAGAAAAACAATTATAGCAACGTGAAATGGTTTTACCAGGGGTCTTGACGATCCGGTGCTGGTTGGACTTGGTGGCATAGCTGTGGCGCGTGCGATACGTAAGCCGCTGCACCATTTTCAGGCACTCTTTGCGTGAGTCGTTCCCGGTATGTGTTCTATGTCAGTGCAACGAAAGGCCGAAAGAATTGCCACTCCATTCTTAAGTATATAAATAGGGTTTGGGCCTATGAAGCCCTAGATCTGACGGTCCTATTAAGTTTAAAGTACTGACGGTTGGGATTAAGTAAGATGTTAAGGGGATGGGCAAAAGTCTTATGTTGTGTTTGAATGTTGAAATGAGTTGAGTTGAGATGATAAAATATTGTTAAAATATTATTTTTTAATATTATTATTATTTTAAAATTTGAAAAAGTTGAATTATTTATTATATTTTGTATTGGAATTTAAAAAATCTATAATGATGAGTTGAGATGAGTTGAGGATCCAAACAAAGCCTTAAAATTTGTGACACAGACCATAGTATTTATTTCGTAGTTTTGTTACTCATCATTTCATACATCACATACTATAATTTTTTTTAATTTTTTAATTTTTTTTTAAACTTATTAAATTCTTCTACTTATATCCATATACTACATTTGATAAGAGAAAAAAAAATATATATATATATATATAATGTGTGGTATATGAAGATGAGGAATATAATTTTTCTTTATTTCAATTTCTATTAAGAGAAATGAGGTGCAGGGTGTAAGGCTATTTGTCCATATCCAAAAAATTGACCGGATTGAATGGTTTGGTGTAGATTGAGTCTTATTGGTTGGTCATGAGATATGATTTTTTTGGAACGAACTAGACCGAGATCGACCGAATGTATATATATATATATTTTTTAAATATTATATATATCATTTTTCATTTTTCATTTTTCATGTTTGATTTCATTTTATTTTTTATAATTTGTTTAAAATGATATGAGATTTTTATAATTTGGTTTGATTCTTACTTTGTTTTTTTCATCAAATTTTCTACACTAACTACACGCAAAGGCAAAAAACATGGAGAATTTTAAGCCAGCTTTTATATTTTTATATTTAATTGATGAATCTAGTTTGTCACACCAGATGTATGGTATAGAATTTATAAACCGGCTGATGAGAATGTTTTCTCTAAGGTTTCTTTTGGATATAGAAACTTATCTCATCACATCATTACAATTTTTTCAAATTTTTATATAAAATATAATAAAAATTTAACTTTTTTAAATGTCAAAACAATAATAATATTAAAAAATAATATTCTAACAATATTTTATTCAACTCATCTAAAACCATCTCATATCACTATTTAAACGAGCCTTAAATCCAAACATGTCCTGAGTTTGTTACTTAGTTAGAATTAATTCTAGTTTTAGGTATAACTATAGGTGACTTTTGTCTGTTTAGAGAGAGAAACTCTTCATTCTTTCTAGAAAACTCCATCTCTTCGAGTGCTTTCGTTGGAGAGAAGGGTGGAACTATGACTCTCACCCTCATCTCTTCTCCTTTTCCATTATCATATTATGTATACACTTTCATGGTAGTGTTTTTTCCCCTCCACCGGTTTGGTTTTGGTTAGATCTATTGCACTCCGGCCGCTATAAGTCGACACGCGCCCTATCACGTCATTCTACAGCTGCCAATCTATTGGGATGGAAAGGAATCGTGTCAAAAAGCTCGACGCATGGCCCTCACGCGTGGTTTGTTTCTAAGCATGGTCTTCACGCGCCGTCGTGCCACGACGCATCTGCCTGTTCCACGCGTCGTACCAGCCTATTGCCCATGTAGAGATCTTCCAAATCCACCCGGCCTCACCTCCATACCACCGGCACGTGGTTGCCACGCGCCACCACAAATGCGTGGGAAGACAGAAAATTGGCCGCAAATCAGTCCATCTAATGCCGTGCTTTCGACTATGTTACCATTTTCTCTAACTGATGATCTTGAAAAAGAGACCACATATCTCTTCAAAAAAAATCTCAAAACAACAAACTGCAGTGCACCCACAACTTTCACCACTTCTAGCGGAGGTTCTACCACCAACGGATGTGGTTCTATAGTTCGCATAACTTTGCATACTGCTAACTACCGTCTTTTAAGACGGTACCCTCTTTGTAAGGCATAGGTGGAGACTAAGAAATTGATTCCAAAATCTGTATTATTTTTCTTTTTTTCACCACTTTTATATTCTAGTTATTGTACTGAGATATTTGTTAGAGAATCTCACTCCCTTCTCATGTATCATCCTGTCCGCCTTTAATAATAATTCTAGTTTTAGGTAAAGAGACCATGAGAGTGGGGGAATAGGGGTCTCTATGTCAACCAAAAGTAGCAAGTAACATTATCATCAACTTTGGAAATGACGGACAAAAGACGCGTCATTTCCCGGACATATGAGATTAGCTTTGCACCACTAATATTCGTGCAACACAAGCTCGGCTTGGCCCAACTTTTCCCCCGGCCCCCACCGGACTGGACTACTACTACCACCCTCTTGGTGTACTACAACAACAATTATTTGAAAATGAAAAATCTTATAAATCATTGTTTTAATATTTTTTTGACATTATTAATACATAAATAAAAAAAATAACAAATAGCATTCCAACACATTAGAAAAATCATAAATAATGCTACTCTTTTGGGACAATTTACAAGAATCTCTATGTTTTTTTTTTTAAATAAAGTTATACAGGAAGCAACAGCATTAATTATTATAACGTAAATAAAATCAGGGCTCCTGAGCTCATCAAGTATACTATACGATGGGAAGACTAATTTGATCTGATCTATAGTATTTTATGTACACGTGGCTGACAAACCTATAGCTAGCTAATAGGCTCAACATGGAAAAAGCAAGATGGAAGGTGATTCTACGTGAATCTTTCGATTCACAAATCTAATCTGACTTAATTTACCGCGACACCAAACAAGTTGGTCTGTTGTTATTCTAGGCATGTTTAAGACCCTCGACACTAGTTTCATATCCACTTGGCAGAAGAAATAATGGTGGTCTATGTTGTCTTCATCTTGATGCTTTTGGAACTTCTTTAATATGCAGTTTCCACTCTTCAAGATGTCTTTCAGTTTCTTCTCTTTCTGTATTCCAAAATCGTATGAATTATTAGTAAAGACAATATATATTGAGCGTTTATATGTAGTTCAGCAAAAAGCTCCAGAAGAAATATATATAGGAATAATGTGTAAAGAAACTGACTTTTTGAATATCTGTTCGGACTTCCATCAAAAGCATTGAATCTGCTGGGTCTTGGAGCTGATGATCAATCCGAGTATCCCTTCGACTCGGTAGAATCAAGGTGCTCGCGTCTTTATCAGCTCGGATGAATTTCCAAATTATTCTCATCGATTCTTCCAAGATCTCTATCACAATATCAATCGTGATTGCGCCATTGTCTCTTCCTCTTCTTTCTTTCTTTCTGTCCCCTGCAAGTTTATAATTATTGGCCGGGGTTGAACTGTTAATACAAAGTCAAGAAATAAGCAGTAGTTCAAGTGAAACTATATACCAAAATGTTCTTCGATCGGTTACTCAGAATAAAAGTAATTAATTATGTGGTTTCGATGATTCAAAAAACTCTCACCTCTTATCACTGGCACTTGAAGAAGATTACGCATAACACATCGATTCTCGACATAATTTTCAACCCTTGGTCCTTGAAAAGGTTCGTTTTCTATAAATCTTTGCAAGAGGACTTGAAACTGTTGAAATTCACCTGCAACTTCGTTATATGGATGCAGTCCGGACGGGTCAGACTCCCATAACTCTAAAGCCTTCTCGTATTGCCAGTGAAGGATTTCCCAAGAAAGGCACAACTGCCCAACATAGACCATTTCCAAATCACAACGCAAGTCTCTAATAAACTTCATCGTAGGGTCAAGTTCAGACTTTTTATGCTTGCTAAGCCGAAAGCTTTGAGAAAGAAGGGATGTGATCGCCGGCGCAGATGATTTGCGGCTTGAAAACGAATGATCATCATGTCCATCCTTTGACCTCAGAACACCTGCAAAATAGTCATGGGACACGTGACACGTGGATCTCTCACAAAGAATTAAAATAATAATTTGATAATATACAGGTCAACTATGCATTTAACCCAACTTCTTGGTATTTTAGCATTAGTTTATTTCCAAAATAAATAAACCAATAGCCTCAAAAGATGTTTTGGTGGAGCATTACCAAACACGGTTTATTGTAGTGCAAGAAAAAAAAACCCTTAGATTTAGGTAAAGCCATTCCCGAATAAAATAGTCATTAAAATGAAATGGTGGTGCAGAGTGGGACGAAGTTCATGCTGGCTGGATGGTACTGGAGACCGTGGATGTGAAGCTTTAACTAACCATTGTTTTTGGACTCAAGCATAAAGGTAAATGGGGTAGCTCTATATGCATATACGTGTTTAGGATGTAGAAATTTTTTGGTACAAAAGAAGATTTAATTAAACAGCTTAATGAGAAAGGGACCCCGGACCGCGCCTCTTTATGGCATGTCACTAATTTCAAAAAGTACAGAGAAATCAACTCCTAGAAGATGCTTGAACTGTTTCATGTACACGTTTCTGCACACACATTTCTTTCAACCCCCCCGGCGACGAAAAGAACACAAAAATATCCCGGCCAGGAAATAACATTAATGCAGTGTGTGACAGTGACATGAATCTCTTCTTCCTCCTACCTCTATGTGATAATCACTCTAATATTTGGTTGGGATTTGAGACAGTTCATGTTTCCCCATGCCCCCCACAAACCAGATTTAGCGTGTCCTTGATGGGTTGGATTAATCATGTATATTACTTGAATGTTTTACATGATTACGAATCGGCTTTTACCGACAAGCCTGATATGAAGATTTTGTTTAAAATTAACAAAAAAAAGAGGGGTCTGAAATTCATGAAAGTTTTCTAAATACAAGAGATGGTAAAAAGTGACTGACCTATCGCGTACATCTTCTGGTAATTCAGGATATCGAATTTCCGCATTCGTTCTCTGTAACTCTTGTAGAACTTGTGAACCTCACCAATTCGATCGGCATGCTGAAACTTCTCGTCAATTTTCCAAGGTTTCAAATCTTCAATTATCTTGGGACACTCAGATTCCTCAAGAATGGTGGGCAGGCCTGTGGCTCTGACCTTTTTCAGCTCCATCTTCAGCTGCTCTATCAACTCTTGATGTTCCCACAATGATTCCAATTCATTTGAATCCTCAGAATCCCACTCCGATGAATCCTTTGAATTGAGTTTTCCATCCATTTGTTTTTCATCATTTCCACCAAAGTCTTCGTCTTTAGAGTTTCTGTCACCATGAAAACCATCCTTGTAAAACTTCTCTGAGTTTTGACGATCTGATTTCGGCATATCAGACTCTTCCAGCTTTTGAAGTTCTTCCAGAATATCACTATCTTCACCATCAAAATCTTCTGGCTCATAACCAATATCCAAGTTCTGCGAATCTATGTCCGCCGACTCCAAGTCTCCCTCAGTTAATTCTACATCCTCTCCTTCATTTGCACCCTCGAAATCCTTCTCTGACAAAAATAAATCGCTGGTCGAAGCCCCGAATTGACTCAATAATGAACTTGAGCAAACAGAATCCTCCAAGTCAGAATCTGAAGCAATGAAATCCTTTTCGGAAAGAAACTTATCATCGACCGTAACATTTTCTTCACCCGAAAAGTCATTCTCCGGCTTCTCCAATTGTCCTCCCCAAGAATAAACATCTTCAACCGACGTCCTACCCTCTAGCTTCTCTGACACCTCAGAGGTCTCAGAAGCTTTTTCATGAACAACTTCTTTTAAAGAATTTTGCTGCATAGAATCTCTTTCAATATTTGGGATACTTTCAATCGAATGATTATTGGACTCAATATGTAACTCTTTGACTGTAAAGCTTACAGCTTCTGGTTCCTCCAAGAAGTGGCTAAAACTTTTCCCAGAGAAGAACTCATACTTATTAGTGCTAGTAGAGGGAGCGGTACTCTCCAAGCTAACAGAATCACCACTCCCTACATTAAATCTACTGCTTTCTTCATATGTCGGAAACCGGAATTTGAACTCAAACTTTGGCGTTTCTGAATCTATTTCATCCAAACCATCGTGCCCCACGTCCTCGCCAGAAAAAACTTCAGAATACACTGGTTCAGCCTCCCCTTCTGGTTCAGTATCATTGGAATCGATTCGAACGTTTTCTTGGGAACGAATGCTAGAATAATCTGAAGTTTCTGATGCAATATTATTGTACCCTGAATCCCCATGTCTAAAGCTTTCTGAATATGATACCTCAGACTCTGCTTCTAGCTCAATACATTTGGAATTAATTTGATTGTTTTCTTGTGAAAGAATCCCAGAACTCGCACCTTTTTTATGTCTGCAATATAAAAAAGGAAAACACAATTATTCATGGAATGACATGAAGTATAAACATATGTTTGAAGACAAAATTAGTATTTAAATACCTGAGGAAGACTCTGTTTAGGTAACCGAACAGACTGATCCAAAGTCTGGAAACAGAGGCCAAGAGTAGGCCAGCAAAGAGAACTAACTTTATATAGAAAACCCTTTTCACAGAATCCATATTCAGGAAATCAAAGTGGGTTTCGGGCAAAACTCACTAAGGGTACCCATGAAATGAATCCATCAATCTCTTCATTCATTTTTAAGCAAAATCTAAAATAATACACATACAGCAGAAAGCAGAGGAGGTCATGCAAACTCTGATCCCTCTGAAAATTACACGCGGAAAAATGACCTGTTACCCGCGAAAACAGCCGATATTACCTCAGTTTTCAGTTTTGCATGGATATCCGACTCAAAAGGAAATTGAGGTCTGACCTAATTAGAGAGAATCATAGGGGATGGAAAGCGAAATCGAGGGGAGAAAAGAACATGTCAGCGACTAGGATTGAACTAATCTTTTGGTTGCTTAAAGCCTTGCGTTTCTGAGGGCCGTTATGTGATAGACATTCAGACAATTCATCCTTTGGAGAGAGAGATAGAGAGATAGAGAGAGCGAGCTTAATTGAAAGTTCACGTCTTTAATTCTTCTTTTGCCTTTCTTTTTTGGGGGATGGAAAGTTAAGGTCGGCGTGTATTGTCGTGGGAAATTTCAATTATCACTGTTTGTACTTGTAGAATGGGAAAACAAAGGCCAACGCCAACCTACAGAGCGTAGCTGTAGCCTGTAGCCGGTGTGAAATATCGATTCGCATGAATATTGCGGTTAGTCCAATGTGAACTAATTTAGCTATAAATATATATTATAGTCAAAACATAATATTCTAATTAAATTTTAGACTTAATAATAGTTAGGTCATTGTCAATGCTCTAAGATATATGAACACTAAGAGAGAAAAAGTGGTAAAGAGGGAAGAGAGAATAAGGATTCGTTTGACACTTCAGAAGATGTTTTTGTTAAAAATTAAATAAAATATTATTATAATAAAAAATTTTAATCTTATTTTTATTTTAAAATTAAAAAAACTAAATTATTTATTATATTTTATGTATAAATTTAAAAAATTATAATAATTATATAAGATGAGATAGTTTAGTTTTTGTGTAACTTACACAAAACCAGCTAAGGGTCCAAATCGGCCAGTTTCGTTTTTCCAGACCTGACCGGTAGCTATCGGTCCGGTCCAATCGGTCTATTCGGTCCGGCCTAATTATTTTTTTCTTTTTTTTTAAATCAATTAATAATTTTTTTATTTAAAATATTAAATTAAACTAAGTGATTTATTAATGTAGATTATGTAACAAATTCAATAAAAAAATATTTTATATGGTCAATAATAATAAATTAGATGAAAATTACATTATTAATTTATATAATTACTATATAATTAACTAATTGATATTATATATTAGTTAATTGATAGAATAATAACAAGAGTTAATAATATATTTAAAATTTTATATTGTTAATGGTGATATGTTAGATGAAGATATATATAAAATATTGTTAATTTATAGAATATTAACAAATATTAATAACATATTTAAAATTTTATATTATTAATTGTATAATTATTATATAAATAATATATATAAAAAATATATATATATTTTTCATTCGATCCGGTCCTGTCCGGGGTGGAAAAACCTTGGACCGTGGACTAGACCAAAACCTTTCGGTCCTCTAAAATATGGACCGAGACCGACTGGTCTCAGTCTCGGTCCGGTCCAGTTCGGACCAAAACGGTCAGTCCAGACAGACCATCTATCACCCTTAAAACCAGCCCTAAGAGATGTGAAAAATAGACCTTCTTAACTTTTATATATATATATATATATATATAGATTTGATATAGATCAGCAACTGTACACTCCCACACCCCAACGTGAACTTTTTTTTTCCTTCTTAAAATGTGTGGTTTGAAGACCTACCTAGCCATTTCTTTCAAATTTCAACCCATTCGAATTTGAAGCCCGCGTTGCCCCTCCCTCTACCTGCGTCACCCCTCCTCTGCCCAACACCCCACTACATGATCCTCCACATCCAAACTGAGAAGAAAGTTACAGTCGGTCAGCCACCAGAAACCCACTATCGAAACAAAAGCACCTCTCATGGCAGCATCACACTCTTCTCCACAAACGATTTCCTCCCTTGCCACTACACCCCTTACACTGCCCATCATGGTTGTATTGCATGACACAAAGCCTAGCAGCATCATGAGACACCAATGCAACCTCTATTCATGCACCACAAAAACAAAGCACGACACTTCCACCAAACACGGAAAACTAGAAAGCCACAACCTCCACAACTGTTCGTTGCTTCTCCACGACAACAACCTCTCTCCTCCACCTCGTGATGCTCCTTCACCCAAACCTACAACCACGCCAACAGCTCTAACACGAACAATACAGAGCATCGACAAACTAACATGCCCATGGTTGCCGTGAACCAGCGAACCTCCATAGAAACTGTCGCAGGGAGCTTCTAGCCACCCTGCCAGTTCTGTCTCATGACATTCCCTCTCTCGATAGGCCCACGACGACTCACATATTTTCCTCTACTCCTTGCTTCTCGGTATGATAGCACCCATTGGCTTCTCTCTCTCTCAGTGCTCTACTGCCGCACTTGCCACCATTGATCTCAACTCAGCCACCTACGTTGCCTCTGCCTTCTTCCACACGGTGTCCTCTGTTTTTGTTGGGGGAGCTTTCAGAAGGGACGGGGAAGAGCGAAAGAAGAATTTCTGAAGGGAGGGGGAGATCGCGCGTGCTTGGGGGTGGACTGAGAGAACCAGTTCACTTTAGTTAGTGAACCCAGTTCACATGTAGGGTGTGGGGTCTGGGGTCTGGAGTTTGGCATAGTAACTGATGAGAAGATTTTCTCGTGTGTGTATATATATATATATATATATGATTTCTACTAACCGAACAATTAACTCTCTCTCATTGAGAAAAAAACATGAAACGTGTGGGATCACTTTCAAAAATTAACAATTAAAAAAAAAATTTCCAGTATACTTAAAAGGTTTCCTTTCTAAAAGACCAAAAAAAAAAAAAAAAAAGAGGAAGGAAGTAGGAAAACCATTAAAGATAGGAAGTAGTCCCGAATAAGTTCTCCTTAGCAATTTCTGAACCAAGAAAACGTATTTGAGTATGCAGGACCAAACTTTGACCAAACTTTCATTGTTTTTTAACCAAACCATTGTCCAAGCAAGAAAGGGAACGAAGTTTCCCTACCAATGCTGAGAAAAACTAGGAGAGTTGCCAAATAATTCCCACTCTCTTCTCAAATATGGCTAAGCTATATCGTTTGAGTTTCGAATGTGTAGAGCGGTGACTTCTCTTATAAGCTCCATATTATATATAGAGCAATATTGGATGGAAGATGATCATGAGACCCACATAAATGATCTCAGAATTTTAGATTTTGTACGATATTAAATGACAGATATATGTATAGTATTTGGCAATCAACAACTTAAGGGATAATGTCACCAATTAGCTTTGAAGCCATCAAAATATTCGGAGTACTTAATTTCACACTTAGGACATTGTCCCCTCCATCCAAATTATTAGCTCTTGATTTAGATGGAAATTAAGCACATGATAAATGATCAGGTACCGTTGTGTTGCATTGAAAAAGAAAGAAAGAAAAAAACTCAACGTAGGGTATATTATGAAAACCGTCCTCCACCTCAATTTATATCTTTTAATAAAAAAATTGATGGGCATCAAGATGGACCTAGTCTTAAAGATTTTTCTTGAGTAAGTTTTCAAATTAATTGTGAGTTTAAAGGATTCCATTCCTACAGATTCATATCAGAAACCATGACAAACAGGTACATAATTTGTTCACTTCGTTAGTTCGTTTATTACAAGTGGTTTGTTTATATGGCGATCAAGAGTTTTTTATTATTAATAATGTAAAGGTAATCGGATCATTTATATGTTTCCCATCCCATCTAATAACTGGCACTGTAGATGGAGGGAACAAAGTTCAAACTAGAACTTTGAATTAATTATAGGAATAACTACTACAGCGATTAAAAAGTTTGATCACAAGTTTGAGGAGGCCAGTAGTGCTACTTAGGGGTGATTAACGGACCGACCGGACCGACCGTTTCGGTCCAGACCGGACCGGACAGAGACTTAGACCGGTCCGGTCCGGTCCATATTTTAGAGGACCGAAATCATTCGGTCCGGTCCACGGTCCACAGTTTTTTCGGACCGGACCGGACCGAATGAAAAATTAAAAAAAATATTTTTATATATATTTTATATATAATAATTGTACAATTAACAATATAAATTTTTAAATATATTATTAATACTTGTTAATATTCTATAAATTAACAATATTTTATATATATCTTCATTTAACCTATCACTATTAACAATATAAAATTTTAAATATACTATTAACACTTGTTAATATTCTATGAATTAATAAATATATAATATCAATTAGTTAATTATATAGTAATTATATAAATTAATAATATAATTTTCATCTAATTTATTATCATTGACCATATAAAATATTTTTTTATTGAGTTTGTTACATAATCCACATTAATATGTCACTTAATTTAATTTAGTATTTTAAATAAATTTTTTATTAATTATTTAAAAAAAAAAAAAAAAGGACGGACCGGACCGATAGCTATCGGTCCGGTCCGGTCCCTTTGGGTGTTCGGTCCGGTCCGGTCCGGAAAAATAATAGACCGAAAATTTTCGGTCCATCGCTGGACCAGACCGGACCGGCCCGTTTGCAGCCCTAGTGCTACTTATGCTCATATTAATTAATTTAGGGACAAAAAGTGTAATCCTGAAAAAATTAATATTTTAAGAACGCTACTTTTAAATTGAACCTCCACCTCAGAATGCAGGGATCGAGTTGACAAAATATCAATGCAGGATTCAAAACTCCATTAAAATATCAGAACATCCGTCCAAGATACACATCTGCACGCTTTTTTAATATGTTATGATTCGAGTGTTTATTAGACAAATCTCTTATATGATATATATATATATAATATATATATCTATCACTACAAGAAAATTATTTATTTATGGTCAGTTATTTCTTATAAAATTATTATTTTCTGTTAAAATGAGTCTGTTTTTCTCATAAATAGTCATTCTCATTATAAATAATCTGTAAAAATACTCGTTTTTCTTATAGTGCATATATATGATATGGCCTATATTATAGTATATATATCATCAATATTAACCAAGTGTCAACACGACTATAAATTGTGATAAGGGGAACATAAATAGGGTTTTTTTTTGGTTGAATTTGGGAACATATTTAGGGTTGAACCCACAGCTACACCCCCCCAATATTATTTCTTAGAACTGCTTCTAAGCGGTCGGTCTAATTTTCAAGAAATAACAATCTTCCACTTAGAAGCTGCCACCTCAGAAATCACACCACAATCATGCTAGACTCATGTGCATGGGATAGGAATTGTAAAAGACTTCGAGGAGAACTGCATTTGCACTGAGCTTAACCCGACCGTGTGCATCCAGAACGAAAGCCAAGCATACCTCCACCAGTCCACCACCACCAGTCTGCCGTTGTCCTCCTTGGCCGATTTTGCCCAGATCGATTACTCGCGATTTTGCCCAGGCTGATTACGTGTCGATTTCGTCAAACATTTTCATCACCCAACACCTCAGCTTCCCCCTACTTCAGCATACATCCACCTACCTTTTTGTCGAAAGCGCTGCCACTACTGCGACTTCCCAATTGTTGCTCTCGACTCATCTTCTAACCAAACCGATGACGACCCACGAGCATTAAACTATATACAATTGCTTTGTCAAGAAATTAATGCCACTAGAATAGAATTTGAGACCAACCCTTCTTTGGAAAAGGTTTTTTTCAAGGGTGGTACACCTTTACTGGTGCCACCAAGACTTGTGGCATCGGTTCTCAAAGTCTTGGGGATGAAATTTGGGTTGAGTTCAAATGTTGAAATATCTATGGAGATGGACCTTGAGACTTTTGATTCTAAGAAGGAGGAATTGATTGGGTTGGGCGTGAATCGAGTACCTTTGGGAGTTCAGGCATTTCAAGAAGAACTACTGAAGGTATGTGGCAGGGCACACGGTTTGAATGAGGTCTATGAAGCCATTGAAATTGTTGGGTCATGTGGGGTCGAGAATTCGAGGGTTATGTCTTCTTCAGTGGTGGTTGCATCTTCTTCGACGATGGCTGGTACCAGTTCTTTGTCCTCGACTTTGAGATACGGTGCCGCGTTGTTCGATGCGGGGATGAGGATGCGAAGGGGAAGGGTCAAGAAGGGGAAGGCCTGCGAACTGCAAATTGGAAGGGGCTTTCAGCTGCAAATGGGTTTTTGAAATGGACGGGGAAGGGGCTGTGAGCTGCAAAGGGGTGGGTTTTCAAAGGGGTTCCGTTGCAATTCGAAGGGGCTGCGAAAGGGAGGGGCTATGTCTCTCGTGAAGGGGTAGGGGTTGCATAGGTGATGTGTCTCTTTTGCAGTAGGCGAGTATTCCAGGTAGTGTTGGTTCACACTAACTGTGGTGGAAAGTCTAGGTGTTAGTACACTATTGACAGGACGTTGTTATATGAGGATCTTTGGTTGGACCAGCTTGTAGGAATTCTCATTATTTCTTTCTTTTTTTAAATAATATTTAACGTTGTAAAAATGATAAATCACTGTTAATATGTAATGTAAAATGATAAGTAGAATTTTTTTTAAGAGTAATACTTATATACACCACACCACTATCATACTTTCATCCCATTATATAAGATGTGGCATATTTATCACCATTAGATGATAAAGAGTCATCTAATAAATGATCATTCAATTATGATAAATGTGACACATCATGTATAGTGGGATGAAAATGAGATGGTGGTATGGTGTATAAAATTTTTCTTCTTTTAATATATATACACGGGTTTGAAACCTATTCGGTCCAAGTTGCAACCCTCTATGATATTCACCAGCATCCGTACGTGTTAATGCCCCTTACGAATCAACGACGACTCGGGGTTTGGTCATTAATCTTTGATTTCAGGGTTCGAATGAATTGCCTTCCAACGTCTCAAGCATGATAGGAGGATGACAGTAATTAGGAGTGTCACATATCTCATGCAAACCTCGCCTTTGTGCAAAGCACAAAAAACAGATGCAGTAGTACTACTGTATAACTAGCTCTAAGATGAGGCATATCTATTATAAATTGCTTTTTTATGTTTGATCAGTACTAGTACTGCACGCGGAGATCATTAATGAACGTGTAATTAATTATTAATGCTGGCTATCAATATTATTCTTAGTTTAAAGAACCAAATTTATAATTAACTTTTTTACTGGGCCGGGCAATTCAAAGACGAAGAAAATTAAAGAACAAACGATAAACGATCATGCATGTAAGTGCATGCATGCGTTTAGGATGAAATATATGAATGCATGCGGAGACTATCAAAGACTAAAGATCTATTAAGAATATCTCAAAACTCTTTTAGATAAAAGAGTATTAAGAATATATATCTCAAAATATCTATGAATAGAACTACTAATAAAATAGTCTATGAATAATAGTAAAATAGTTTAAGAATATCTAAAAATAATTGTGTTCCCAAATTAACATGCAGGCCCGTTTGGATACTTATAATATCTCAATGTATCTATGAATAACATTGAAATAGTTTGTGAATATTATTGAAATGATTTTAAATAAAAATATTATAAAGTTAAAATATTATTTGAAAATAATTTTGTAATATAATTTTTATTTTAAGACTTGAGAAAATTGTATTATTTTTTATATTTTATTTGAAAGTTTGATAAAGTTGTAATGATTAGATGAAAATATTAAATATTTGTAATTAAAAAATATATGTTATTTAAAAATGAAATATTTGAGAATATATGATAATACCTGATAATACTCTTGTATGAGTTGTACACAAACGGGAACGTAAGCCAACACATACATGATTTATAATATATGTGATATTTTTGCGTGTGTATGTGTATTTTTTTTTTTTTTTAAATTTTGAAGTAATGTGACTTTCTCACTTAAAATCTTTAATGTTCTTACTAATTAAGAAACCTATACGTACGTAACGCGTCCATCGTACGTATATTAATTTAAGGTAGTACTAGGCTACTAGCTAGTTTATTGTTTAGATGTCTCATATCTAAGATAGTATATATATGACTTTGTTCCCAAGTTCATATTGTTGACAATTTTAAAAGATGGAGTTCCAAGAACTACAAAGTAAAGTAATATTCCTAAATTGATCATTGATCAGCACAAACCATGCATTCATTTTTATCATGTACTGCTTGGGTCATTGTCATAGTCACATACAATGCATGCATCCTTCTTCTTTTTTTAACGATATGCATGCATCCTTCTTGATCATTGCATTAGTATTCAATAAAAATCAACGCGCAAATTAAAGAGAAGAAAAGCTACCAGATCTAGGACTTCATAGTTCATAATCTTTTGTGTTTTCTTTTTCAGTTATATATGCAATGTAGAAGCAGAGTCATGATGAAAAGTAATGTTACATCAAATTGTAAAATGTGTAAATATCATATAAATTTTTTTTTAAAAAAATATCATATTTATTTATTTTTTAAATAAATTTTATGATATTTATACACTTTATAATTATAAAATATTATTTCTTTATTTTTTGTTAACACCGTGTCAAACAAGTATTGACTTTGGAAGAGCGGAATTCTCAATTCCCAATGTAAATTTGAATACAACATTCCTGCCTGCCAACTGGGACCTCGATCCCAACGACACTTACGTGGTACGTCGATGTCCATCTCCTCTCAAACCGTACTGTTATATGAATTCATGTCTCCAAGACACCCTAATTATTATTATTATTTTTTTCTCATTTTTTGCGAACTGAATTCAAATTAAGTTGAAACGAACGAAAATTTGTATTATTTTTAGAGTAATTCTATATATAACTGTAAAGTATGAATTATTGCGTAATCGTTTTAAAAAAGAGTAGAGTTCATTATTAAAAATTAATTTTTTTAATATAAATTCTATATTTTTTTTATTTTGTTCAAAATGATTATACGGTAATTATATAATTTACGATTCTAAATATATTTTCTCTTCTTTTTTTTTTATCAAAATGTTTCCATGAGGAAGAATAGAATAATAATACAATATTTGTTTCCCTCTTAAACCGCGTGGAGGGTAGGAATCACAGAAGAAATTAAGCGTGTGGCCCAAAAGAAGCCAATAACACATGGAGGAGGAAGAAATTAGTAAAGCTGGAGATTTCTTTATATATGAGTCATCATACTTGTGATCTTTTACCTTCCGTCGACCTCCAAATAACACAACTATCTATCTATCTATCTCAAAACAAGAAAAAAAAAAAACAAGTATCTTCTTCCCTTTGCCGCTGTTAATGCCAGATGGTGACAGATGACGCGCACCAGCCAATCCGCGTCAAGTTTTCTGTTCAAGATCAAGAGGACGAGGACCTGACCCACGCCAAACACCTGACCAATCCGCATGAGATATTAGTCAAAATCATCACAATATCTTCTAGGTTTCCATCATATATATCGATGATAAAAATTAGAAAAAAAAAAATCATCTGAAAAAATCTCGGCCTTCTAGGTCATCACGATCCTTTCTAGGTCACATGTCCACACGGTACTACTACAGGAGAAGATTCTGCTCAAAATGAAAACAAGAAACACCAGAATTTTCAAATTTTAACCAGCAAAAAGAGACTTTCTAAATAATTATGGCACAAAACAAAAAATAATAAATAGTATTTGGTTATAAGAAATGTTTTAATCTCATAAAATTAAATTTATAAACTTACGTAACATGTGATATATTACATTATAATATATATGTTATATGTATATGGGGATTTTTTTTCGTTCAACTACATGTTAAACGTTTTTGTATACTAAAAAAAAGGGGCCAATATAATTTTGGAAATAACAAATGATGATCAGGTGCCCGGAGGTATTAGAACGACCTCTCTGTAAACTTACCCATTTGGACTTGGGATGGTTTGGGTTGCGCGCGTCCACAATAAAGTGTGAATTCATGACTAGAATTAGGCCTACCATACCAGCCCAATTTAAGTGTCGGAAAGTTATTCTTGGGAATATTGGGCCATTTGGAGAAGGGTACGTATACAATCGCATCAACTGGATGGCCCAACAATAGCAGGTTACAAATATATAATTGCTTCAATTCGCCGCCTTCCGGAGAAACTACGCAAAATGACCCCTCCTCCACCCTTCAATCAGAACAGCTTTCACAGACATGTTAAGGTTATGTTTGGTTGTTCAAATGATTTCAGTTTATCTTAAACTAATTATTAATGGGACTCAGTATTTTTTCAATTTTTAATAAAAAAATTAAACTCATATCAACTTATTTTATACATTCAAACACATATATCAATGAGAACCATAAAACAAAACGCAGCCTTAAAAGTCAAAATCTGGTTACATTTGTCAAGACTGCATGCTGCACATGAGTAGTACTAATGGTGGAAAGAAGTTGGTTTTTTGTTGGCCGAAAACAACTGCATGAATTATACACAACACGTGGAATAAATGCATCGTATTGTCACGCCATTCTTAGCTGTATTCTTGGCCAGCTAATTAATTGTAGGATGAATTTTGAGACAATATATAATATTGTCTTATACTTTCGACATGATGAGAATTCTGATAATCATATATACATATATGCGAAAGTTAATAGACAGCAGAAGAAACATGATATTATTGACAATATGCAGAGATGATCGATGAAGAAGGATGTCATTTTCTTTTATGCCATGCAGCTAGCATTAAAAGCCACATGAAGTTGCAGGGTGCATGCATGACGTTCGACTGAGATATATATATAGTACTACTAGTAAACGATTTGGTAGCGGTCCAATCGTTTTGTTTAGATTTCTCCCAACCAATAAATATATTACATCAATATATTTAAATTAAAAAATATGTCAATATATCAACATCATAAAATTAAATATAGAAAAAAAAAATTGAAAATAAATTAATGTATTACAAAAACAAAGCAGGACAACGCGAATATTTTAGTAGGGGTACTGATACCCGCATGATGCGGGGCCCCCGCATGGGGTTGGGGTTTTTTCCCCTCCCCCGCCCCCGCCCTGGTGCCAGGGGTTAGGGGAAAAAATCTCATCCGCCCTGCCCCCTGCCTAGGCCAACACATATATTTAAAAAAAAAAAAATTTTGGCCCAAAAATATTGTTTTAGACCCAAATTTTAATTTATTATTTAAATTTTAATATAATTTAAATAATAAATTAAAATTTATAAATATAAAAAAAACTTAAACTTATTAGAGTTAGATTTTGAATTGTCTGGGCCTCCTAAACCAACCTTTATATAGGAGGCCAATGTAATACAATAGTCATCTAGTCCCACATTGCTTAAAGATAACTATTGTATTGCCTTGACTTCCTATATAAAGGTTGGCCTAAAAGGTCAAGACAATCCAATGACTTGAATACAATTTTAAGTCTTTAATAAATTGTATATATACAATATATTTATTTATATATATATAAATAAATAAAATTATATATGTGGAGCGGAGCGGGGGGTTGGGCGGGTCCCGTTGGGGTCATCCCGCCCCCGCATGGGCAGAGCGGGGTAACCTGCCCACCCCTACACTTTAGCTGACAAAAAATGCCAAAGACTCATGGGGGCGTATGGTTTTGGATATTTTGAGAATGTTCTATATTGGGCATTTTTTAAAGGGATACGATCATGATGATAATTAAAAATAAAATACACGTATGATCGATAATAATTAATATATATAATATAATATATAGCTAAAGCAAATCACACATGTGATGCATTTATGCTGCTTCATGATCATTTAGAGCAGTACTACTAGTACTACTGAATCATGTGATCATGTACATGTTTTTTCTACCCAAATCACGATCTGATCAAAGTGAACCATGAAATCATGATATATATATATATATATATGTAAAATTATCACTTCTGATGATTAATTTTCTCCTTCGATCGACTTATCTTTATAACCACGGGATTAGGGTCCCCATGTCCTAGATAATTTAGCTCGATCGGCATGAAATTCCCTGCAGATTCTCTCTAGCTAGCTACTTGAAATTACTGATCAATATATTAATTAGATTAGGATTCTATACAACTGTATGTCTCATAAATTCAAAACCTATTTGAACAGATAATTAAATATAGAGAATATAATCAATCCTTTTCACTTGGGTTTATATATAAGAGAAATATTATACGGATAATTGAAAAATAAGACTTGATCACGAGTCATGAATGGAAAATAGGGGATCAGCTGGAAAAGTCATGGAAATTAGGACAAGTTTCAAATCACATCCAATTTGCTAAATTCATTTTCTCAAACACGGGATAGTCTGAGTCTCTATTCTGCAATTAATTTGCTTTACAACTCTGATCTCTCACGAGCACAGCTCTCGCTCTCTCTCTCTCTCTGAGAATTCTCAAAACCTAATAGTTGACTGACGTGTATATATATATATGGTTGATATATGCATGAAAGCAAGATTAGATCGTTTGCCAAACATGGAAAGAGAAAGAGAAAGATATATCTAATTTTATACCCTACACTTCTCCATCATTATTATATATATATATATATATATATATATAGATCTATTTGATAATTAAGAAATAAGCATCTCATCATGATCATGTTCTTTTCATTTTTTCTTTCCTTTTCATTCTCTCACCACCTTGATCTAATTTCTCCCTTCCGCTCGATCTTATATTTCCCACAATTAAATTTGTTTGATAGACTATTATTGAATGTGCAATTTCATTTAATTAATTGTATAATGTTAATCTATAATGTTAATCTTTCAAAATTCTATATAAATGATAGAAGAATTGTTACCTCAGTAAATCTAAAAAGAAATCTCATATGATCGAGGAGAAAGGGAATTTATATTATAAGAATACAGATAGTTTAATAATGCGATTAAATTAAAATTTGAAAATCATAGAGTCGGGACAAAGATTAATATATTAAGCATGTTATGAGATGCTCCTCTCCCTCCATCCCCCATCCCCGAAAGGCATAAAGATAAGATTGACATGATGAACTTCATAAATCATAAACGATATTAGCTAGCTATATTATTTTTATGATTTCAAAATGATCCATTTAAATCCAAGAAATAAATAAAATCTGTGAGTTGTGACCATATATATATACATACCTTTCTCATAAATTAATAGAGATTTAAAAAAGTCCACCTAATGGGAGCTAGGGGACCATTTTATTTATTTATTTATTATTATTATTTTGGTTATTAATTAGGCGGTTCCACTTCCATTTAGGGGGAATTAATTAAAGGCAGGCAGGCAGACTAGGACAGCTTTCTCACTTTTTAACCTTTCATTTTGATCCATTTTTCACAATGGAGAAGCCCAATACGCAAACGCAAGCTGCCTAGCTAATCTAACATCTGCCTCCTTCCTAGCTTCCTATTCCGACCTCACGCGTACCCCACGTGCACCGGCAATCAAATTTGACTTTCTGTCGGCCATCCTGATCTGCTCACTACTCTCCCCCCGTCTTCATTCCAACTTCACTCGTCCTTTTGGCGCATCGCAAAGTTTCAAAAACATTGATGACGGTTTAGGTTTTAAAGAATTCTTTTGATTTTTGTCCAATATTTGTATTTTTTTTTTTTTGTTTGGGTAGTAAATACAAGTATCAGTCATACTCCTATTTGGGAGTTGATTCAGATCTAGTGCTTGATGCATGCATCATGAAGATCAATAGCAGTACTGCATGCAGGCATGTGTCAACAAACGAGTAATGTGGGCATGCATGCATATATAATATGTTAATTTATCGAAATCTTGATATGGCCAGCGTAGTTTCAATTACCTAGTGATTAGTTAAAGTTTTTGGGTCAGATGATATAATGCTTGATTTTTAAATAGGAGAATCATGAGTTCGAACCCTTCCACCCCTTAAATAAATAAAAAATTAGGTGCCTTACTTCATAGGCACTTTCCCATTTAATTAATTAATTTTTTATATCAGTATTATATATAAGTTTATAACGCAAGCATGACCTATTTAGAGCACTCTCATTAGATTAATTAAAATTAAAGGACATTTTTTATGAATATAAGATAAATTTAACTTTTAGTTATTCAATTAACATAAATCTCCACATTAGAATAACTATTTTTTCATTATATAATAATAAAATAATATAAAATAAATTTAATTTTAATTATTCATATCAAATCTCTACATTAGATTATACATTTATTTATTATATAGTAATGAATAACTAATAATTTCAAAAATATTTAATTTTTTTAATTATTAATTTTTTTAATTTTATCATATTTTACTATTCTACTTATTATATATTAATTAATAATCATATTCTTATTAAATTAATATATCACTAACTTAAATTAATATATCAATTTCAAAAATATTTTAATTTTTTTAATTATGAAATTATTTTATTTTATCATATTTTACTATTCATAATATTATATATTAATTAGTAATCATATTCTAATTAAATTATGGATTAAAAATAGAAACTAGAAAGACATTGATGGAGATCTCGAGAGAGAGAAACAAATGATATAAAATAAATTTGATGAATAAACAATGTCTTTTAAATTGAAAAATAACTTTACAAGTTACTATAGTTATATTCTAAATATTTGAAATATAATTATTTTAATATGATATATTTTATGATTTAATAATTAAATTTTTAATAAATTTAACTTTTAACTAATATAACGAGTGTGCACTTATTTATTAGATCCATTTTCCAACCTGACCAAATAGCATGGTATGGGTTCTTGAAGATGGGAATACCTTCCAACACGCTCAAAGAACATGTTCCCCATATGCTAGTGGGCCCGGAACATTGACACTTGCCGGTTCAAAGGAGCTAGAAAAAAAAAGAGACTACAGTACTCGGAAGTACGTAGTACTACTCGATCGAGTTTCCTTTCAATATGAGCGTTGCTATGCATCTGATTAAACATTTCGAATAAACATTTCGAATAGATTATTTTTTCATATATTTTTTTAATCATCATAAATATTTAAAAAAAATAAAAAAATTTACAATATTATTAAAAAATATTTTTTTAATCACTAAATAATAAAAAAAAAAAGTCATTCGAGACATATTTGAATTACGTAATCACCGCTTAATTGTTTTGAAAAAAATGAATAAAATATGAGACTCACATGAAAAAAATTAATTTTTTAATAGTAAATCCTACTCTTTTTCAAAGTAATTACGCAGCTGTTACGCACTTTACAGTTATATATAGAATTACTCATTTTCAAAACACATTTTCGGAATAAAAAGTATTTCTCTTTCAATATACATGAACCACATCACGAATAGTCTTAACATGCAAATGATGAGTCTCCAATTATGAATCTAATATTTTGGCTAGCGCACAAAATATTCCTACCATTTTTTAGAATTCAGTTTTCGAATAGTCTTCATCATAGTATTATATATAGATCATCAATATTGCTGAGTACGTACTAGCTAGCAATATTCGGAAGAAGATTGAGATGAAAAACTACGGCCTGATGCTGGGAAATACACATGAGGTCCTTCTTCTGGGAGTTAGCATGTACAATTTAACCATAGAACACAACAAAGCCTTCTGATAGAACATCCAAACGGCACCGGCCCCCCCGCATGATCATTTCCCCCTCCATGCACCTATTTTCAGTCTTTCTATATCTCTAATAAACGAGCAATATATCATTCTCATGTTCATCATCATGTATATATAATAACTACTTACATATCACGATGATTGAAGATCGAAGAGCTAGCATTAAATGCTTCTTTTTTTTTCCATGGATTTAATCGGGAAAACTAGTAAAAGAAGTTACCAGAGGTTTTGGTTTTCACTAGATCAGTCACCGCGTCAGATTTGACTCATTAGTCATGACATGTGGAGTTTAGAGGCTTAAAGCAGATTTTAGGGTTTTGCCCCAGTGTAGCCACATTGAATGCCACGCGGTTTTGTGAGGCCGAAGAGGTATTGTCACAGCTGACTTTGGCTTGCGCTATGGAGTTAATGCTCTTGCTGTCACCTTTTGACTCCTTCCCTGCCATTTTCTTCTTTTAGGTCAGCGTCTTCCCCATCTCTTCTCAGCCTCATTTTCTATATATACGGACCTAGTAAACCTTGGCCTTGACGCTAGCTATTGTCTTAGCTCATCCGAGAAAGAACTAAAGAACTTCTGGAGAGAAAGAAGACCCATATATTAGTTGGATCATCTGAAGACAAAACATCAGACGACTAGCGAAGAGAAGGGAACGAGTACTTGAAATGGGCAGGCCTCCTTGTTGTGATAAAGAGGGGGTCAAGAAAGGACCATGGACTCCTGAAGAAGATATCTTGTTGGTCTCCTATATTCAAGAACATGGTCCTGGAAATTGGAGGGCTGTTCCTACCAATACAGGTTAGATTTTAATCGTTTTCTATTTTTGAACAGCGCTTTGGGCATGTGTTGGTTTGATTTGGTTTGGCTCATCGTTCGGGAAACGCACATAAAAGATACCCCCCCTCGCTTTTTCTTGCTGAGTACTACTGAAGGAGGTTAATTGGTCATTTGAGATGGCCATCTGGGCATCTTGAAGGCATTTCGGTAGGTGTTTATTAATATTACTCTTTTTTTTTTTTCAGGGTTGCTAAGATGTAGTAAGAGTTGCAGACTTAGATGGACTAATTACCTCAGGCCAGGGATCAAACGCGGCAACTTTACTGACCAGGAGGAGAAGATGATAATCCACCTTCAAGCTCTGTTGGGCAACAGGTAACATTTCTCTCTCCCTCATATTTTTTGCTTCATTGGCCATTTATATATTCAGAATTCCTAATTCCTAATTCCAACAGGGAATAAGGGTTTGTTAAGGTGCTTAAATATTACTTGCATAAGAAATAATATTATTTAACTTGTTTACTGCGAAATAGTTTTGGATTCTTTAGCTAATTAATTATGGCGTATTGATTATGGTGCAGATGGGCTGCCATAGCTTCGTACCTCCCACAGAGAACAGATAATGACATTAAAAACTATTGGAACACCCATTTAAAGAAGAAGCTTAAAAAGCTTCAAACAGGCCCAGAAGAACATGACACCAGAGATGGCTTTTCAGCTTCACAGCCAATGTCCCGAGGACAGTGGGAGAGAAGGCTCCAAACTGACATCCACATGGCCAAGCAAGCTCTTCGTGACGCCCTTTCCCAGGAGAAACAAAGCTACTTGTCCGAATTGAAGTCCTCCAATGGCTGCTCTAATGCAATACCACTAGCTCAATCATCAAGTACCTATGCATCAAGCACAGAGAACATAGCCCGGCTACTAAAAGGTTGGATGAGAAATCCACAAAATCCATCTCAAACAAACTCAGAGATGACTCAAAATTCCTTAAACAGCATGAGTGGAACTGATTCTGTATCCAGTGAGGGAACTCCAAATAAGGCAAACGACAAGGACCTTATACCATCCGAGGCGTTTGATTCGCTTTTTGGTTTCGAGTCTTTCGACCCCTCACATTCTGATACGTCGACACAGTCGATGTCACCTGAGGAAACCCTTTTCCAAGATGAAAGCAAGCCGGATTCGGGTGATTTACTGCCGTTGTCATTGCTTGAGAAGTGGTTGTTTGATGAAGGTGCTAGTCAAGGGAAAGACTTCCTTAGTGATATCACATTGGATGACAGTACTACTGCTAATCTTTTCTGAAATGATTGTTGTTGTTGTTTTGGGTCTTCGTATTTTGTTCTAGGTCTTGAACTAATGAATATCACAGTTGGCTAAGCAGTGATAGTTTGTTTAGTGCTAAAACGAAAGTGTAAATTTGACATTATTGTGTTAAATCATGTCTTGATTGAGAATAAACTAACTAGAGTCTTGTATCTGGTCCTCTATATATTGAAAATTAATAGTTGATATGTAAAATCTTAATTAAGAGTTGCAGAAAACCAATTGATTTAATATATCTAAAGTTGTTAGGTGCAGTACTAGAAGCATATGCATTTCGAATAGATGCTTGGAACGGAGTTGCATGCAGTAGTTTCCTCATTATCATGTGTATGCTTATGGCCGGGACCTGATCATGAGTACTAAGTCTATTATGGAGGGTCAGGTTTTTAACTGGATGAATAAAAAAGAGGTTTAAAAAAAATGTAAATTTTTAGTCAGGAACTTATAAATTTCTGCATGCCAGAAACGGAGAAAGCGAGCAAGCTACACCATATATGCAATTGGCTTAGCTAGGGAATTACGTACGAGATCATCATCTCCCTTTTATTCTAACTAATTGAAGTAGAGAAAATGCTACTGTTAGTTATGAAGGCTGGCTCGACAGCTTGTGTGTGAAGTTAAATGGGAAAGAAATATCCATGGCTACTATTTGGAAGGATTTTATGGCTTTCCATAAATGTTTAACATAATTTTGGTAAACAATAAATTACACTATATATATATATATATATATATATATATAAGCTGTTCCATTTTATGCAATCTTCATGATCAATAGAATAGGTGAGAGATTTATTGTACGTTCTTTATTTCTTTTTATTAAGTACTTTAATTCGGCCAGACATGTTAATTAAGAGATGGAACCCGCAAACAAAATGTGCAGGCTGGAGATAATAATGTTGGATGATTTTAATGATTTATTTCCTCTACACCTATTCGATAGAAAGAAAAAGATAAAGTAGAAACCAATACTTTTACTTACATCACAAGATACACTCTCTCTCTCTCTCTTTCTAGATCCCTCTCTCTCCGGCCCTCCAGTTTCTCACCTCTTTTGTATCCCTCTCTAATTCGTTCTCCAATTGTAAGAAAGTGAGAAGCTGTAAAGCCAGAAACTGCATTGGAAATGAGCATATATTGGCCTTTAAATGCAGGGTACATGTGAAAGTTTTGAAGTCAGTTGTTTTTGCAAGCTGTAGTAGTCGTCCAAGCGAGTAATCCATACTGTAAAGGCGTGGGAAGAAGCATAAGCCCCTCATGAATACCATTACCAAATGGCCACTAAACTGTTAAAATTGGAAAAAAAAAAAAAAACTCTCCTTTCACCAACTTTGGTATTGAAGATGAGTAGTCTATTAAATACTTGACCCCAGTGCTCCATATATCGTATCATAAGTTAATGGCTGGCTACCAAAGAGATATAAAAAGTCGAGATCCCATTTTGAGAGGAAACTTCCTCATTGACATGATCATTTACTGCACTTACATGGTGAGGACAGAAAAGTAATGGGTGTCAAGTGTCCTGGTCAGAGGTGCATGAAAGCTCCTAATTATCCTTCCCCCCAGCTTGGTGTTCATAATTAAAACAACAAAAATGAAGTTTTTAATTTGCAGAAGATTCATTTTACTCTCAACAACAAAACTAGCTGAAATTTTTTGCAGCGGTTTTGCCATTAACAGTAGTAGTACTGTAACCTCTAAAAACAGGATGTCAGGATCATGTGGCCCTCTCAGACGTGATCTTGCAAGCGCACAGCTTATTGCAGCATATGTTTATTGTTGGCTGAAGATGTCCCAGTACTAGTTGGCCATTTGGGAAATGATCTTAGCTACCTAACATTAAATGTAACCTGCAGCTAGCTAGCTGTTGAAAATGTAATTTGATATAAGAAAGATGATGATAAATAAAAGTTGAGCGCACTGATGATTCAGTTTTTTTAAGATGATATTTGCAGATAACTCGTCTTCCAGAATACAATGAAGGCTATAAATTACTCTGCAGAGAGCAATTGACCTATAGATTTCCCAAGATTTTTCAAAACTATGAAAATTCTGGCTGTTTTATGATCTTTTTTAACCCTTTTAGATTTTGAGTGAGACTTACAAAAAAGTACTGTTCGATCTATACACATGAAATCTTACACAAAAAAAAAAAATATACGAATATATAAGTTTGATCTACTAATTTTTAATAAATATTTTTACAATTTTATTAATCACATTAAATTAACCACTTCAATATAAACGAAACATTTCAAATCAAGTTTAAAATTTATTATCAAAAAATGTGGTCAGATAATGTTTGAAACCTCGCGGGTCGCGGCTGAGTATGCTAGTGCCACCAATTTTTTGGGCGTGCCAGCTTCGGGTGCTGGACCGTGCGCACAGGCTTGCAAGCTGTGTGGACCGGACTTAAGTCCAATTAAGCCTGCATATGTGCTCACTTCAAACTTTAAACTTCAAAGATATAGTAGAGCCATGACTTTTTGGTGCGGACTGCTACATGCCAGACAATACAATTTAATTTAGGCAAAAGACTAGAAAAAAAAAAAAAAAAGGAATTGATTTTTAGAGTCTACCTTGTAAAAATTAATTATCAAGGGATTTCTTTTTTAATCCTTGGGAACTTAAGCATACACTTGGGCCTGCCCTGGTCCAGGTAATCCTGAGGAGGCATATATATAAATATATATATATAAATATATTCAACCCAATATATTTGATAATACGTATTTAATATTAATCAGTACTTAATCCGGAACTCCTCAACACATTTGAAATTGTGATATCTTTACAATTACTTCAATCAGACAAACACTGATGACAAGTTCAGAACGGCCTTTGATTAATTTATTTTTTCCTATTAATTTTTAGGGGTTCTGTTAATATCCGAATTTTGGGTCCAACGAAGAGTCATTGATAGGAGCAACAGTGAGGATCAGTCTGGACATGATTGCCATGATCAGAATTCTCAGCATCACGTCATTAAGGCATTCAACTACCATGCAAATAGGTGTCATTTTCTCATAAATCTATGAATGCCATGTTCAGTTTTATATATTTTCAAATGTTATGACCAAATTATATAATTCATTAATTGCTATTTAATGGACAATTTTCATTTGTGAGAAACCAAAATTAATGTGAGTTCAAGTTTCCTCTAAAGGCATTGATCATGAAGTTTAGGCTAATTAGGTCAAATTTTTAGAAGTGATCGATCAGGCCGTCAGTCTTCGATCCATGTTAGATGGATCTCTGATCGTGTGATCTCATTTAATTAGCTTCATCGATCAGCCATATATGCATTTGATCATATATATAAATTACACATGCAGTACGTACTTGCAGTCAAAGAGCCCATGCGTGTGTGGTACCATCGATCTGGCTCCATTAACCCGAGAAAGCAATGTCAAAAAAAGGCTCAAATATTCTTTATTGCCTTTAGCCTTAGCAGACATTACATTGCTTACAGGAAAAAAGGTAGTGAAAGTATAGGATTAATTTTACTTTATTGGAATAATAAAAAGTACTGTACGTAGGCTTAATTAGCTAGCTAGCTTTCGTGGAGATTCATGACGGGAGCCCGGCCAACACACCAATATATATATCATATTTTTCTGTGGTCCAAGCTCAAAAGGTCTATTTTCTTTTGCATGCATGGAGCAGCTTGGACAGGTGCCAAATATATATTGGTCACTGGGCAATGTAAATAATTATATTTATTATTATATATATATATATATATATATATATATATCAAAATGGGATAAGAATCTAATTGCTGTAGGGTCAAGTAGTTGCATGACCAATCAACAACAACTTTCCTAATAAGTGGACATGCAGGACTAGCATTTTGATCTAATTTTAATTTTACAATTGATCAGGATGATCATGATCACCTGTTTTGGTCATTTTTAATGTCAATTTCCCATAACATGAATTAGCAATTAGAAGCCTAAGATGCTTTTATCTGAGGATATATAGGACCCCCAAAAGGCATAACCACCACTTGGTCTTTTACAGTGGGCATCTCAAATGGTTTGGGTTGGGTTGGGTTGGTGAGAAGCAGCAGGACTCCAACTTCGCAGTATGCAATCATCACAAATTAAGTCCCTGTCAACCTTCAAATCCATCGATCCTGTCTTAAAGTTAATTTCCTAGTAATCTCTCTCTCTCTCTCTCTCTCTACTAAGGTCGACTGATCACGTACCTGATCTCTCTCAATTTTGTTTGTGCAATATTTCAGCTTGTATGTATAGATCTATATGTGGGATGAATGCATCGAAATGGCCAGCCGCCCCATTCATATTAATGCAAGAACAGATAATGTCGAAGCTATGCATGCAGGTTATAATTGGCACAAACGTCTTAATTAACATGTAAAAACTTAAGCTGTACATAGTATAGAGTTCCTACCAACTTCGATCGATCTCTAAAGCGTATTGGTACATGACATTGATGCAGCAGCTTCTTCCTTCCATGGAGGGAGCTGGAGATATCATGAACTAATTGCATGCGTTATTAAAAAGTTCGAGGGGGGAAATTAAGAAGCAAATGCAGGAAATTAAGAAGTTAGCCACTATATATATATGTACGTACCGGCAAGCTGGCTTTGCTATAAATGCAAAACATCTAATTACATGCCAGATGATGACCAAAAATGCATGGCAAGAAGGTCTACTGCTATTCTATCAATTATATTGATATTATACGCCGCCTCGGCCAAACTAATTTTTAATGTTTTTTTTTTACACAAGCAAACTTATAAATATAAATTTTAATAACAGTTAAAATTAATGTTTCAGGGAAAAAGGAGGGGGGGAAGGGAGAGATTAGCTAGCTAGCTTACTAATTAATGCACTAAAAAATGGTCTAGCTGTTGCACATGCGTGCAAAGCCATGCTTGTAAGAGATCTAATAGATTTTCCAAAAAAAAAACAGAGAGAGAGATCTAATATAATGATTAATTAATTAATTTCGCTCTGTTGGTATATATATATATATAATTGTATCATTTTTAGCGAGTTTCAGCACAAAAATCTAGCTAGGATTTACGAACAAAGTAATTATGATACATTAGGGTGGGGTGGGGTCTCAACAATAATTAAGTTGATGGTCTGAATTATAAGTTGGAATCATTAATAAAAATAAGGTTCGATTTTTAGAAAACAAAAAAAAAAATCATAGCCTCTTACGTAAAAATCATTTAATCAATAATTATATAAGTAATTAATGGTCTGAATTATGGTAAAATGGACCTCCGATCGACCTCTCTGTTTTATACGTAGCGAAAGTAAATTTCTCTCGGATAAATAATTAATAATTTCTTTTTGGAAAAGGATGGCTCGTTCTTTTCTTCTTCTTCTTTTTCTTTTTCTTTTTTATTATGTGAAGACATTAAACATTTTAGCCATGCACGTATATATAATGTGATCAGTAGTTGAAAAAAGTGTTATATAGAGATTTTATATATATGAGTAATGCTACATGCAGTCGTAAAATACGCAAGAGTCATTTTAAAAAGAGTGGGATCTACTATTAAAAAATTATTATTTTTTCATGTTGGTCTCATATTTATTCATTTTTTTCAAAATGATTGCACGATACTTGTGCACTCACGACTGCAACTATCATTAATGTCCATCAATCTTTGAATCAAATTTTTCAAAATACAAAACAATAAAGGATTGATGGATTATAATTAATACATGGGTATAATGAGGGTGTAGCTAGTATATAAATAAATTTATTTGCAAGTTTATTTATTGACACACCAAACGCACTGTGGATATGGAAGTTTATCTCATTAATTAGCTTAATTATTAATTTAAAAGCATGAATGTTTTGACCTATATATATGTGGATACTATATCCAACCAAAAAATTATATTTATAAGCCAGTGTGGATAACACACATAGTTTAGTTCTTACATGGCATAATTTGATTTGAAATTTTAAAGTCAGAATCTTACAAATAAAATATTATCATATAAGTGATGTAAATGGTGTATTCTACAAGCCAGCTTGAAAATAGAATAAGTTAATCCAATAATAAACCGTGAATATTTTTTAATGAGGAAAAAAAGACTTGCATGACTTCGACAATAAGCAATATCACCTGTTTACTATATGCATGGTCTGAATCAACGATCAATGGATCGATGGAAGTACTCCCAATTCCAGAAATTCTAGCATCACGGCCTGTCCTTTGACTTTTAAATATTCTAACAAAGATTTTAGAAGTACTGTGTATATAGTATATACCAGCTTATAATGTAGTAATCACGTACACAATACATATAAACACTATTATCAATATAATTTATATGATCCAATACATCTTTTAATTTTCAAATTTTTAATTTAAAAGTACTATTGAAATAAACGGACCACAAGGCATGCATATATATGTCAAACATATATGCATGGCCAGCAATAGTAATTAGTTCTAATACCATTGAACGTATGCCGGGCTTCATCGATCTTTGGTAAGTTCTAACGACGAAAATTATAATTGAAACCCGATTAATTAATTACAGCTTGCTATAGAGCCAGCAATTACCATTCCCGCCTCGCTTCTCATTTTTCCAAGAAATTAAGACCCTTCATTAATTTTCCTCAAATAGTTGATCAGTATAACAAGGAAACTCAGTACACCTTCTGGATTTTTATGGCTATATACTGATATTGTTGTAACAGTACTACGTACGTATATACAAGCATATATAGGAATGAACCACATGACATAATTATGCGATGTCACAGTTGTGGATATTATCAGATTAATTTTCCATGATTACTCAGAAGTTGTACGTGGTGATCGATCAGATCAGCCACATGAAAATTAATTATGACAACAGATCAGACTGTTGATCTTTTTGATCTACCCAAGCAACAGTTATTTTCAGGAAGCTAAATTGGAAGTGAATAAGCTGATTAGAGTTTCAACTAATATCTCTAATGATGACAGAATTTGTACTTTGTCCACAGAATAAAATTCATCCTGCTCATGATGATCGATACCATCGACCTTTTCCTTTAATATATAGCAGTTCTTCATGATCATGATGGTTATGGCGAAAGATCACTATCCAGCTTCCTTCTGGATCGATAGAGCTCAGCTTGAGGAACTAAGATTTACAGGAACTGAGTTTGTGTCCCACAAAGACAAATAAGGTTCCAACATTTTCGTCTCTTTAACTCCACTTTAATTGAAGCTATCAATTAATATATAATTCCCATGTGAAGAGCATGCATGCATGTTGATATACCTATAGCCCAGCCTTGAAATAATATTCTTTGTCAACAAGTTGAAGATTAATAAAAAAAAAAAAAAAAAAAAGCTAGGTGTGCTCTTTATTAGGAGTGTAAATTCAAACCGGAAAATCGAAAAACCGGACCGGACCGAACCGAACCGGTCCGGTCCGGAACCGGTTTTTAAAACGTAAAAACCGGCCGGTTCCGGTTCTGATATTTTTTAGACCGGACCGGTTGATTAAAAAAAATAAAAAATAATATTTTTATATATAAGTTTTAGACAAAATATTTTATATATATTTATATATATATAAGGTTTATATATAATGTATAATTATAAATTTTTATGTGAAATTTTATATATAACATATATATTCATATATGAAATAATTTCTTATTATAATTTATAAATTATTACATAAAATGTTAATACTAAATCACTAAAAGTTTATAACTAATACTAATATATAACTTATAACTATACCAATAGTCTAATATTAATACTATTATATAGTCTAATATATTAATAAAAGTATAAAACAGTTTTTTTTAAATCAATTTTTTTTTTATAAACAAATTTTTAATGAAAAATTGTGAAATTTATATTTTAAAAAAATCGAAAAACCGGACCGGACCAGACCGGAAACCGGTAAAACCGGAAGTACCGGTTTAGGAGGGTAACCGGTGTGTAATCGGTTTTGAAAAATACAAAACCAGTACATACCGGTTCGGTCCTAGATTTTATCCAAAATCGGACCGGACCGGACCAGTTACACCCCTACTCTTTATGCATTAATTAACATGCCTCTAGCTAGTGCTCGATATTGATCTTGTTAATCAAACACGTTTTCCTTTCTGGAATATGCATGCGATAATTAGATTGTAAGCTTAATTAGAGACAAAGCTCAGGATGGAGTTATAGGGAAAAAAAAAATTACACGCATATATATTGCTTTAGTGCATGTCTACCCTCGGCACACACACATATATAGGTTCTTAAACTTATAGAGCGAGATGGATGTTTCTTTTTCTTTTATCAATGGAGTGTTGATCTTTAGGTTTTTCAACAGAAAGTAAAATTAGGAAACAAGAAAAGAATTGTGGTAAAAGCTCAGACTCAAGTTTTTAATGAATTCCTTAATTCGTCGACGAAAGGACAATGCAAAATTGTCTTCACGACATCGATCAATTCTCTTACATGTGAACGAAGACGCAGGCCAGTAATGGTTTCTCCGTACAGGTTAGGCAAGCTTACCTATCATGCTCACGTTTTTAGGTCAAGCTAAACTACTGTTGATCGTAGCGGAAGCACCCCCACAAACCTGCCCTTTTGGCATCAGTTGGGGGCCACGCCATATTTTAGGTTTAAAATGTCTCTTGGCTGGTCATTCCAAAGCAAAACCATCACTGTTTTAGATGGAAAGCAAAGCTTTTTTGTTCATTTTTAGGGTTTGGATTCTATGTTCGGGAATTATTCTTTTTGCACTATCGAGTAGACAGAAGGTTGGACAATCAATTTATGATCGAAGACAATTTTATATGGTTTTACACGGTAAAACGAATTACAAAAAAAATATATAGTCCAGGAAGATCAATTTCTATCTAAAAAACTCAGCATCTCGTGGACTGCATGTGCTTATAATTTGTGAAAAAGGTCAATTAAGTCCATAAAAGAGATTTACATGATGCTCTATATATACATTGCAAAATTAGGACTTGGCCATAACCACCAAGCTCTTGAGTCTTTCTCTATCTCATGTATACGTCTCTGCCATCACATTGCTCAGGCTGATATAATCAGTAAATCAGTCTAAGAGTAGTACTACAAATATCTGTTCAAAAAACTTTAGATAAGAAAAAAGAGATCAGGAATTAAGATCTTAATTACAAGATGAGGAAGCGGCAGGTGATCCTGAGAAGACAAGAACCATCCGATGGTTCCACAACTTCATCTGTCACCGTTCGGACAGTGAGATATGCGGAGTGCCAAAAGAATCAAGCAGCTAGCATCGGAGGTTATGCGGTTGATGGCTGCAGGGAGTTCATGGCCAGTGGGGAGGAAGGGACAGCAGCAGCACTTACTTGTGCTGCCTGCGGCTGCCACAGGAGCGACCACAGAAGGGAAGTGGAGGCTGATGTAGGGTACGAGCGTGCTTGATCCCCTTCTTCAAATTGGTCTTAGAGATAATATTATTGAATCCATTTTCAATCGAAGTGTGCCGTTTATCTTTATCTTCTTTTTTTTTTTTTTTTTGGGTTTCTGATGGTTGTTGAGATATATAATAAATATATGAATGGATTATCATGATGTATATACTGAATTGCAGCGTATTTCATTTGTGGATTTGGATTGAGTATCGTTTTTTTATCAAGTTTTTATAACTTGTGTAGAAAACGTACTCTCTATTTTCATAATATTGTATTGAGTAAAAGAATGAAACAATTATATTTTGTTTATTAAACTTATAACGATCGAGCCATTCTCCCTCATTTTCATTTTTGCACATGTATAGCAGATCTGGGAATTCATCAAAACAGGTATATTATCTCAGTCTGATAAAGGAGAAATTTCTGCTTTGGTATGTTATATAGTTATATATAATATGCCTGGAGTAGCTAGGACGAAGTGTGATCTATCCATGGCCAGGGAGCTGCGGATGTAGATCGATGAAAATGTAAAACTATTATCATGAAATCGTTATATATATAATTAGTACTTGTATATTCTGAGCATATGATTGTAAGTGCAAACATAAAAACTCCATAAAAGTATAGTACTATATTCATGAAGAGCGCGCGCCATATTCCAGTTGACAAATTGGGAAGGGAAAGAACATCGATCCAGTACACTGTACTACTACTCCATCTTCCAAAAGTTCTGTAAATGCACAGCATGTGCCAGATTGTTAGCCTAATTCTTTGGGATCCATCTAAACCAAACACCCTCATTAAATCATCCTCAATCTTCCATACGAATCCCTGGAAAGAAAATCATCAACCTGCAACGTCTTTATGCCATACGTTATATGATGGGATAAAACTTATATATGCATGTTTATCCCTTGATGGAGTGTATAGTTTTTCATATAACTTTCCCAGAAAAAGGGTTTCAATTATCTTCACTTCTATGATACCATCTAGCTAGGGATACAGATCAATCACTTGATGAAAGTACTCGTCCTGCGCCATGTCGAGTACACGGATCGGTACCCTATTCAAGCAAATTTTTCACAACGTACAGTACTTAAAATTGAGAGTTTCAATTTTTCCTGATGAATTAATTATCAATAGTTACTTGCATATATATATATATATATATATTCATTGTTTCTTTCTCTATATAAGTTAATTTATAGCTCTGTTAATTTGGACGTAGTCAGTATTGGTAATACTTGAACCTACATATATATAATATACGTCTTGATCTCTTATTTTTGTTTTTTTCCTTCTTTTTTCCAGATCAGGAAGCCTCTGATCATAATATATAAATGTAATCGATTGGAATAGAGTATCATTTAATGAATTACACTCACGGATTCTTTTTTTGATTAACAGCTAGAATTTCATTCAAACCCAAAGCAAATTACATGGTAACTTGATCAAACCAAAGAGCATGATCAACAAAATCAGGGACATTCCTCCACCACATTTGAACATGCATCAAAAGCATTCCATGCATATCTAGCTAATGTGTGTGCAACTCCATTACCCATTCGGTTAACATGCTCAATGCTGGCTTCCTGGAAATAATTCATTAAGCTCTTTACCTCCATAACTAAATTCCCATTAGCTGATCGAGAAAGCTGTATCATGGACAGCTTGTAATTCCTGTACCATAAGCAAACAATCAGACTTAATGATCATCAGTTTAGGAATACCAAGAGGAATGCAAAGCTGCAACCCTCTTAGCGCTAAGAGCACTGCAAGTAACTCGACTGTTGCAGGTTTTTGAAATAGTTGTTGCCATTACCACCTAATTTCCATAGCTATCTTTTAAAATCAGCCTAATTCCAGTCTTCCTCATATCCGAGAAAACAGCTCCATCAACATAATTAAGCTTCAAATAACCCCTTAATGGAGGCTGCCATCCACAAATCTTCCTCACCAGATCAGCAGTAATTGATAAGCTTAAATCTGAAGAAGACTTACATAAAGACATTGCCAAGTCAGCAGTAATGGAGGCTGCCATCTACACTCACTGATTCTGATTAGTAAGTTCTGCACTATTAATGATGCATCTTTAACGTCTAGGGCAAAAATGCATGGAATATATATTTTTATATATACAATTGCAGCTAGCATATTAATTACATTCAAAGTAAAAGCATGCAGCAGTCTGATTACAGTATTAAAGGCCCCCACAAATCTAATCATGGATCTGGTTGTTATAATGGAGAGTTTCTTTAATTAGCAACTTCAAAGGTAATTAAAAAAGCTTAGTATCACACTAGGTGATATTTATGGTCACCTGTTTTTGGAAAGGCACTGCGAATGATCAGTCAAGAACTATCTCGAGAGATCAGAGAGACAGAATAATAATTAATCCCCACAAGATCATGATCATCAAACTAAGAATTTAATTAGTACTCACTAGCATGCTTTACGTACGTAGAACATGATCTGATCGATGCTTTCATTTGCGAGGATATATACCAATTAAATTCGTCAGTACTGTTATATATATAATGCACTGTTTTCAACGCCCTAAAAGTCGGTGATCGATATTTATTCGTTATATATATGAGACGTACAATCAACTCCATGTACCGATTTAGGATAACAGAAGCACATGAATATGCATGGTTGATATACCAAAATTGATCTAATAAGAAAATTAATCACATTGCTTAGTACCAGAAAAAGGTTGAAAATTAAGGAGTTTGCATGTTCTAATAAGGTACGTACGTGGATCCCCACCGATATATCATTTAGCTAGCTAGATTGCATAACTGATCAAGGCGCGCGCGCGGAGGATGATCATGAAGCCATTGATGAAAATTTGTAGATCATGAATATGACAATTTTATTAATGAGTTGAGAGTTTTTTTAATAAAAAACTTTCTGCAAAAATATATAATATTGGTTTTTTTTTTTACATATTTATTTTAAATTAATTGGAGTATCTACGCATCCAATCTAATATTGTAATAACTCTAATACACTACAAAATATATAAGAATTTATTGATCAAGTTAAAAAAATGCGATTCGCATTTTTATTATGTGGTTGGGAAAACTTGGCCTACATTAATGCATGGTAATTGGGAAATCTTCCATTTTACTTGCATCATAAAAGTGTATAAATTAAATCAAGTCATGACTAGGATTTATACAATTAATTGTAGGATTGATTTATACAATTAATTGTACATCGAAACCGGCCGATATGTGTTTGTGCCAGCATTTTTTTTTTTTTTTTTTTCTGCACAAAATATTCATAAGTAACTTATAACTAGCTAGCTAGTAGCACTCAATTAAGCTACAAATATCTAAATTTCTGGTCTTCAAAGAAAGAAAACATGGAAGCTGCAAAACTGATGTTATAAGTTTGATCTGTTCTATTTTTTGTCTGAACAACCAACAGATCGATGATCGATGATGATGCGATCGAGTCTCCGCTGCATGGTCGACATGCGGTTAGATAGAGTCTAGTTTGCATGTGAACAGGTGTACGTAGTAAGCAGAAGTGGCCGACCGAGTTAGGCCTTTGAGCATGGAGCTGAGAAATGAACGAACCTCCGGGCCGTATACGTACGCTGTCCCGAATTGGGTAGATGTCATTTCTGAAAGTTTCAGCAAAATTCAGATCAATGCCTGGAATAATCCTAGGGTATGAATTATGCTTTTATATATTCATATATATATATATATATATAGCAAATTAAAACTTTAAAATTCCCCTTAATTTTTTTATGCAGCTGGAATTCGATCCACCAAAAAACTATGATATTACATGACCAAAAGACCGATGGATGCCCTAGTTGGCTGTCGATTTCCACTCATCACATGATAGGCCATGGTTGTCATGCATGTTGTCAGGAAAGATAAGCTTTTCTTATGCTTGGTCTTTAGGCATTATAGCCATCATTGATTTCAACCGTTTATTTACACCAAGTGCCTTTAATTAGTGGTATCTTAAGTGGGCTTTAAATTCAAACTTTAATGTGGGTACCCAAAAACAGAAAACCGATGCTTCTTGATCATCTTTTTTCATAAGCTGGAAATCAATGCTTTTATTTTGCCCCTTTTAACCTGGCCACTACTGATCAGAAGCATTAATTGTCGGGAATTAAGATTCTCTCAACTCGATCGTTATCTGAATTTAATTACAACCTCAATTAATGTGATAGATCATCATGTTAACCCACGAAATAGGTTTTACAATATTTATTAATATCATGTGAATTATTCTAGCAATATTAAATGCTCAATAAAATTAAATTTGTAGGACATATTTTATATATTTATCTACTTGTTACTTAAAACTCTAAATTTGAATAAAAATTTGAGAGCATTTTGATCTAAATATCGGAGTTACATCAGTACTAAGAATATTGTTGGGTAAGTGACAGAGTCTTTGTAGGTTAAATCCAGAGATAAGAGAGGATTGCAGGGTCGTCTCATGAAAGAAGCGGAGATTATTTTCTATATGCAATCCAATGGCCCAAATGAGCTGAAACGAGGAGGGCGAGAGGCGACATCGAGACTACTGCTGATATCTTCATGATGGCAATGTTTAAAAAAAAAGAACTGGCTGGCTGGCTTTTACCTCCACTCTTTATTCTTCTTTCTGTTTGTTTCTTCTGATGAGCAGAACCAGCCCAACTCTTTGGGTTAAGTTTTTCTGAGGGACTGCACAAGTGGACCATTTTCCCCCATGAGTGGGCCGGTTTCATTTTAAGTGATTTCTTGCTCTGGATAATAAGTTGTTTATTCTAAATGATTCAAAGGACTACTCATAAATGGGCTCTTTCCATAGTCCATGCATAGAGAGCCCTACCTGGGACTCCTTGAAGGGTTACCCTCAATAGTTCCCAAAGTAGGCAGCTGTTTGAACGGATCAAACGAAAGCCTTCATTATTCCTAATTTGGGGTAGACAAATTAATCACAAAAAGGCTCTTTCCTCTTTGTCTTAATATGCAAATCCATGGATTGATTGGACAAGACCCAGCAAAGCAAGTGAAGTACTTGATCAGCTTTCAGTTCAGGCTTCCATCAATTTTCACTCGTGATTTCTTTTTCTCTCTTCAAACCACTACCTACGTACTACGAAAGAATGCAACTGTGGTGGTAATAATGATGGCGCTCGATCGCACCAGTTCCATAGTTTTGTTTAATGTTCTGGTTAGCCATTACTTAGCAGCTAGCTAGCTAGCTCGCAAGTTGGGCTTAATCTCAGAAGAAAATACAAGTAAAAGAATTAATAAACTCGAACCAAGGAATTTCTTCGACGACGTAGATTGCTGTCTATATAGGCATAGGATCTGAAAATGGTTGGACCACCAGAGCACCAAGTCATGCATTAAATCTTTATTCCTCAAATAATTGCGTACGTGGTCCTTCCTTTGCTTGTATTATGTGTTTTTTTCGTTATGCTTTGCATGCTTCTTTTATTTTGCTTACTCAAGTGTTCAACCTGACCTAGTGGTACTAATATTGTTAAAAGTCATTGCTAACTCAATTCTTCATCGTGGTTATAATATCATGTGAAAATTGCTACTTGTCTGAAAAGTTTAAACTGATAGAAAGAGTTAGATTTTATTATTTATATTTTTTAACAGTCATTAACATCAAATTAATTAAAAATACTTTAAATGACAAACAATCACTCGTTTGCCATTTAAATCTTGATCAGTGAATGTGAGGTTCTTACACTAATATTGGTAAAGCTAAATAAAAAATAAAAAAAGACAAGGGCCAGTTGAGAATTGGGATAGGGAATTGAAATCGATCTTGAAAGAGAGAGGTAGGCCTTTTTCTTAGTTGTTGAACCTTTTTCGAAAGTGGCTTTGTGTGTTAATTTGCCCAACTTTTGGATTACGTCCAAAGACACAGTAGTCCACTGCTGGTCCATATATATATAGTCGGTGTATGGACAAAAGCCCCGTGTATAAAAAGGACACAAAAGACCCGACCAATTGGCGAAGGATGCCTCTCTCTCTCAGAATCCAATCTACAATTGACTAGCAATACCGTTTGCATCCCCCAATTTATCCCTGCTCCTATGAAAGTTGACACTAACTTTACACTCATGTAACGTGCAATTATATTGTTTATATATTCATGAGTTTAACTCATCTCATAAAATTAATTTTAAAAAAAAATTATTTATTTTTTATAAACATGCTTAAGATCTTGTATACAGGTACTATGGAATAATTCTTCAACAGCCTCCCTCATATGCAGCCCATTATTTTTTTCTGATCCTTATCACGAGGTAAGTAGTATGGATCTCCATTCGTCATGTGGCAGGTTCTGATATCATGAAAGTTATTCATAGGCGTAACTCATGTCATAAAATCAGTTCTACAATAGATGATTGTTTATTCCTTATAAACATGTGGAAGACCTTGTCCCCAGATAATGTGGGATTATTCCTCAACACCTACCTCACGTGCAGGCCAATATTTATTTTTTATCCTTGTCAAGTGATAAGTAGTGTGAACCCACATTCATCCTATGGCAGGCTCTAATACAATAAAAGTTATTTCTGGGCCTAATTCATCTCATAAAATCACAGGATAAGTAGTATGGACTCTCATTCATCCTATGGTAGGCTCTGATACCATGAAAGTTATTAATGGGCCTAACTCATCTTATAAAACCGGTTCTACAATAGATGATTATTCATTCTTTATAAACATGTCAAAGACCTTGTCCATAGGTAATGCGAGATTATTCCTTAACACCCTCCCTCACGTGCAGGTTAGTATTTTTTTTTTTGTCATTGTCACGGGGTAAGTAGTGTGGGCCTCCATTTATCATGTAGCGGGCTCTGATACCATGAAAGTTATTCATTGGCCCAATTCATCTCATAAAACTGGCTCTATAATATAGGATTAATGATAATTCCTTATAAACATGGTTAAGACCTTATTCACAAGCAATGTGAGATTATTACTCAACAAATCATTTACGAAAACTTTCATGGTATCAGAGTCTGCCACGAGACGAATGTGGACCCACACTACTTATCTTGTGACAGACCTTATTCACAGACAATAAGAGATTATTTCTCAACAAGTCATTTACGAGAACTTTCATGGTATCAGAGTCTGTTACAAGACGAATGAAGCCCACACTACTTATCCCGTGACAAGAACCAAGAAATACTGGCCTGCATGTGAGAAAGGGTGTTGAGGAATAATCACACATTGCCTGTGGACAAGGTTTTGGACATGTTTATAAGGAATGAACAATCATTTCTTATAGAACCGGTTTTATGAAATGAGTTAGGCTCATGAATTTCTTCATCTATTACTCCATGATCTTGAAATCCAAACATGATTTTTATTAGAAAATATTTTTGAATAGTAGTAAAATAATTTGTAAATATTAGTGAAATAATTGAAGTTGAGATGTTTTATTAGAATTTAGAAAATGTGAGAAAAGGTTGACTAAAAATATTATAAATCTAAAATTGTTTGAATAAATTTTTTAAGGGAAAACACTAAACCCACCGAGACATTCTCCCCATAATTTCTACTAATTCTGACTTTTTATTTATTTTTACTTAATGGTTAAGGATTTTTTTAATAAAATTGTGAATTTGTTTTTAAATATTTAAAGAGATTAAAAAATATATAAAAATAATAATAATTACAATCGTAAGTGCACAAGCACCATACAATTATTTTAAAAAAATGAATATAATATACGGGACTCACATGAAAAAAAAAATTAATTTTTTAATTGTTGGAAAGTTTGAAAAAGTTATAATGAATAAATGAAAAAATTTAAAATTTAAAATTGAAAAGTATTTTGTATTTGAATGATGTTTAAAAATAAAATATTTAAAAATATCTAAGAATACCTAATATCAATTATATTAGCCTAGCCTCCTCCAATATTCACAAAAATATATTTAAACTGGGGTACAAGATTCATGATTTTTTTCCGTTGTAAGTGAAGGCTATGAATCAATTGGAATTTGTCTTCTTCTCAAAAAAAAAAAAAAAAAAATACAAAAATACAAAAATATATGAGACAACTAGCCATGTAATAGTCTAGAGTCTAGAATTTTGGTCGGGGCCGCACTTGGGGAAAGTAGAGTGGGAGACATCGCACGATGGCTAGCGTCCTTAGGAAGTACATGTGTATCTTGCTTTGCATATTCAGGCCCCCACCACATTGGCCATTTGCCATGGAAATTAAAAAGCACATGCACATTGTAAAATTAAATTATAAACTAGACATTGATAATGCAAACCGTGTGAGTAATGGACTCGGGTGCTTAAATATTTGGCTTAATAATTAATTAATTAATTTGTTGCTGCAATTAAGCACTATATAATATGTTAAAATTATTTCATCCACACACCATACAATATGCCAATGGATTTTAATTTTGGGTATTTGCAATCGAATTAGTGGGTTGCATGAAAGCATAATCACGTACGAGTGTTTAGTAGCCCAGTGATGAGTTTCTGATACTACATCCACATGAATTTGGTTGTTTTCTTTCATACCAAGTTACAATGATCGTCTTTACAATTTAATTTATTCATAAAAGCAGCTTCCACCCTTCAGGTTCTGTTGATTTGGATAAACGAGCACGGGATAAACGTGTACTGAAAGATCAGGATAGAGACAGCATGAAACAAAAAAGACTTGGTTTTGGAAAAATAAAAAAAAGTGAGAAAAAATTGTAAAAAAAAAAATTTATAAAATTAAAATATTGCTAGAATATTATTTTTATTTAAAAATTTTAAAAAGTTAAATTATTTTTTATTTTTTACTTAAAAGTTTAGGAAAATTGTAATGATTAGTTTGAAAATATTTGTATTTAAATTATGTTTAAAAATGAGATGAGATGACAATTTTAAGATGAAATCTATTTTTAGACAAGCCTAAAACTACATCTCCCATTTGGAAAAAAAAAAAATTATAGAGTTATCATTGTATATATGGTAGAACTATATATATAATAATTATTTTGGTAGATTTCAAAAAAAAAAAAAGAACGAGATATTGGTCGCACCAAATAAATTGGTAAGCCACTGTCAATAAGAGTTAAAACAAAGACAAATCAACGATCAAAGCTAAATGGGTGGCATAGTAAAATTAATCTGGGAAATAATTAGGGTGATGGCAACCATAAACTAATTGGTTTTAAGTTCAAATATCAAATCGTGCCATATTTGGGTCGCAGTCATGCAATAGTGAACTTAGGCGTAGGGACAACCCAGCTGGCTTTGCCAGATTTCAACAAAAACAGCACGAATTAAGCATATATATATATATATATATAAACTCCATGCATTAATTCCATCAAAACTTAACTCTCTTATTAAGCAATTTCTCATAATAATTATTTCAACTAGTACTGGTGCATTGAATCTGTATATATATTAAGCATGTAAGCAAAGAGATCAAATCAAGAACAAAAAAAAAAAAAATCTAATAGTTTATATATGCATGGATGCATGCATTTATATATGTTTTCATCATTTATTAATATTTAATATTATTAATGCGTGTGTTCTTTGTAAACCATGTACTTCAAAAATTTCGGCAGCGTCTCACCTCACTGAATAGGAGGAAAATTGAATGAGGCACGACCCATCTATGAAGAAGTCGATCACGAGACACCCCCAGCTCCCTACCCAAACAAGATCACCTGACTTCATCAATGACCCAAGACAAAACAACCCAAGAAGTGGTTGACAAGACATGAATCCATATTTAAGTTATATACTAATAGCAATTATATATAATCTTTGTTTCCCTTAAAAGGGAAGGGAACATTGTTAAAAAAAAATTAGAAATACTTTGCTTAATTTATCCTCTATATCATGAATATATCAGGTTTGGTAATTAATCCGGGTTTTCCCTAAGTAGAAAGCTCTAACAAGCCTCAAGTACGGATCCCATTGTCTAAATTAAAGAGCAAAAGGCGCTAATGCACATGGCAGTAGTGGAACAATGCTTTTCTAAGCTCGAGAGAATAAATAAAGCAATAAAAGATCAGATTAGCCTTATCACAAGTACGTACTAAAATTCTATTGTAATATCCACACGACCATTTGCTACGGATCGAATTATAAGATGTATCATATGATCGATCTGTTATTTATTTATTCTGATCTCTGAATAAATTAATTAAACAGTAAAGAATTACATAAAGCTAAAGGTCCGGATGATAGATCAGTACTAGATAATAATATAATCGATCGGGCGCCCATGTCAGTTGATCATGTTGCAACACTTTCTGCTTCTTTCTCTCAGACACAAGATAAAGAAAAAATCTCCCACTGACCATCGATCCACCTCTGATGAGACAATAGATTCAGAAGCTTTAACTATAATCTTGCTGTCCGGGAAACAGTCGAAAAAGCTGCATAAACTTCTTCTCATTCTAACTTATAATAGAGAAGAATAAAGCTGAAATTAACATTAATCTAAGTTAATGATCCCCACAAACCCTTCAACATGACCATGCACACTCCCAAGTCCCAATATATATTATATAGGCACCAAAAGATCAAGGATATGATCATGCGAAATAAAAAAGCGTAAATTAATGAGGTTTGAAAAAGAATTAATAAATATAGTCGCTAAAGTACTTGAAACAGCAAAAAGAAAGCTAAAATAAACCAAATCGAATTTCCTTTTGGATCAATCTAGCTCTTCCATGATATCCTCAACAAGGTCATGATCATCATCTCATTAAGATCATTAACTGAAAAAACAATTTAAAACTGAGCAAGAACCAACTACAAGTAATTAATATTCTAGTCTTACTGATCTATCTAACACCTCCTTATTATTTCATTAAAGATCAAGAAGATGAGGAAGACCCATTAGCACCATGAGCCCCGCTGTCACTCTGGTAGTGATTCGGGTTCTCGCCGAGGTTGTTGGTTTCGTTGTTGTTGTTGTCGTCCTCGTTTCCGTTTCCGTTTCCGTTGTCGTTGCCGTTGTTGTGGGTTTGCTCAAGAATGTTGTTGGTGTTCGGCCTATTCCCAGTATCATCCGCATCCGCATCTCTCCTCCCAAAGGTGTTCTTATTGTTATGCATCCACACCTTTAGAACACCCCTTTCCACCCCAATTTCATTGCAGAACTCTTGCACCAATTCCTGGTCTCTCTTTTGCATCTTCCATCCAACTCTCTCCGCAAACAGGTGCATCTTTTCTTTCTGTTCCTGGCTGAACTTGGTCCTGAACCGCTTTCTTGCATTTGGGCTCGGCGAGACCATAGGGTTAGTAGGCCCAGCTGCACTTTCCGGTTGAACTGAAAGGCCACCAGACAGAGCCAAAAGCATGTGGGGCGCGGAGGGGTAGTAGGACGAGGAGATCGGCGGTGGGGAGGCTGAATTGGGGCTTCGATTTGAGACAGGCGGTGGTGGAGGAGGGTGATGGCGGTGGTGGGGCTGGTACTCGATGACATGGGTGGTGGCGGAGGTGGGGATAGGGTCCTCGGGCTCGCGACGGTGGAAATTGCGGTGGCAGCCACAGGCAGCGCATTTGAGTGATGTTGGGTCAACGGGAGTGGCAGAAGGGGAGGGCATGAACTCGCCGCAACCGTCTAAAGCGTGTCCTCCTAAGGATGCTGCATGGTTTTTGAGGCATTCTTTGTAGGTGACAACCAGCTGTGGAGTGGTGAGGTGATGGTGGTGGTGGTGAGGATTGTGGCGTTTGAGTACTCCGTTGGAGAAAGATAAGGGCTTGGAGGAGGGTTGGATCCGAGTTGGTGTCTCACTGTCAGCTTCTGGGGATTTGGTAGCACTAATGGTGTTGGTATTGGTGGTGGTGATGGTGGGGGTTATGTCCATCGCTCTAACATCTAGGGTCCCCGAAAGAAATATAAAAATGAATAAAAGAAAAGATCAGCTTTTTAAAAGAGTTGTTAGGGTTAGGTTTTTGTGCAGATTAGAAATATCCGTCCATGGAAGGTGTAGGAGGGTGGAGAAAAATGGAAGAAATAGGTGGAATACAGCAGAGCGAGACAGACGGTATTAATTTTTAGAGTGATGAAGGAGAAGGAGAAGGAGAAGGGGAGGAGGAGAAGAGATGATGACGATGATGGTGGGAAGTGATGCTGTCGATAATAAAAATCTGAGTTTTGTGGATGTCCTTCTTAACCACTTGTTTTTTTAACCCTGGTTCTAAATCCATGGTTAAGTTCCTGACCCCACCTTGGGGTTAGATGTTGTGTGTAATAAATATACCTGAGCTAGTGAACCTTCCCTACAGTTTCTACAGTCCAAATTTCTCATCCTGATCTGAGCTTTTGACCGGGTTTGCTCTCAATAATGGTCCGAGTTATCGGTCCTTGTTAATTATTGTGGGGGGAGTAAAACCCAGCAAAGAGAGAGAGAGAGACTGCCACTCTGAGAGTCTCAGACATTGACTGTAACCCCATCTTAATTTTGTCAATTTTGCTTTTAAGGTATGGACCCCTTCAAAACTGTAAAATCCCTTTTTATTAGTTTTATAATTTTCTCTTTACCCTTTTCCCGACTGCCCAAATTCACCCTCTTTTATGAAAGGATTTACCCTTTCAGTAGCACTGATTTAAGAGTGTGGAGGTCGCCCTAAAAACCTGCTACTAGCTAATGGCAAAGCCGTATTTTCCTGAATGTGTCTGTTGGTTGTGTTACGACTTACGACTACTTGGTCTCAGGAAGGATGGTAAAGATCGTTGTCGGTATGTGAGAGAATTCCCGGACGTAGAACGGAGTTGTCGGAGAACACCGTCTTTTGATAGGCAAAACGACATCGCTTCGAGTATTTTGCACGGTTGCCAAACTTTGTCCGGACAAAAAACACGTCCCGAAACCGTACTGTGAACCTGGTTCGTACTTTTCTCCAATTACCAAACTGCACCTCGAATATCGAACTATTAACAACCCAATCCCGCCCGCAATTTGGAGCTTTCGAGTGCACGAAACCATCGATTTCTAGAGGTTGCTAACTATTAATCATGATTAGGACGTAATTAAAATGAGAGTAAAGATGACACGTGTAAAGACATGTTGCACCTGGCGACACGCGCGTCGCACTCTTTTCATTTCTTTGCTGCCAGGTGTGTTGATTGACCCCTGCCCACAAAATTAAAGTCAAATTACTATTTTCGAGTCAGCCTTGCCTTGGAGACCGATTAAGCGGAAAGAGAAACAATAAGCTGCGGGAAGACCACTTTCTTAGAGTGCACTGACTTTTGCGTTAAATATTTTACTAAAGAAAAATCAAGCGGTGATTAACATGGGGGAGTGGAACATAATAAGATAAGATTAAGGAAAAGAGAGCGTGTTGGATGACGTAAGCGGACCAATGATAGATCAGCTAAGGTTTAATCGTCGAACGGCGTGCAAAGGTTGGTTGCATTGAAACTCACAACCCGTGAATTTATTAGGAATGAATAGGGTGTGAGAGTTCGCTAGCTGTACGATATGGTCTGTATTTCAGAGTTTTCAAATTTGATCGAATAATATAATTGAAAACCATTTAATCAATCGAACGTATTCTAAAAGTATTAGTATTGGATTCATCATTTTTATTTTTAAAATTTGATAGAAAGTACATATTTTTCATAAATTCAAAACTTCTCTATCCATAACCCCACATTAGATTAACTATTAGATTCATCAAAATAATAATATAATATTATTTCGTTAATAATAATATTTTTAATTTATTTTTTTCATATTTGACAATTACACTAACTATATGTTAATTAATAATTTAATTTAATATTTAAATTATTATTTCCTAACTTAAATATATTGTGGCTCAAAATTGGAAAACAATAATTTAAATAAATAAAATAATGGTTATAGAGTGTGAATAGTGAGTTTTCAAATTTGAAGATGAAGATGAATGTACTGTAACTAAAAGCTTGACATTTGAACATATGGTGAATCCAATGCCAAGATTTTAAAACCAAAATCATCAAATTTTAAAGATTTGACTCATTTGATGAGTCCAATGCTAGTGCTCTAAAGCAAGTTTGATGGTTTCATGTAAATGAAACGTGACTGCCAAAACACAAAAAGCAATCGAAATGAGAACCCAAAAGCGTGTGTTTTTTAACACGAAATGTTTGATATATGTTGGCAGTGCATCGCATGCCTATAAGCAATAATAAAGTGTTTCTTTTTCTTTTTATATAATATAATTGGTAATCCGTCGGAAAAAGTAGCAAGGGGAGATGTTTCTTTAGTGGGTGGAGGCGATATATAATGTTTGCAAGGAGTGGAGACCATTACTCATTTGCGTCCCCAAACACAACAAATTAGAAGTTGAGTCCCTTTTACATGAGCAGACCGTGCCTTTTATAAGGACGCAACCCCTCAAACAGTCACGCCAACAATATTACATATAGTTAAAATCTATAATTTGATTGGCATAACTCTCAATTTGTAAAAGAGAAGTCTGAAGTTTGAAATTCATCTCACATATGATCGATGACTGTTAATATAATCTGCACTCTCTTGTCATTTTATTTTTTTTGAGTATTAACAGTCGTTATATCTTACTGTAGCACTAAAAGAGGAGACAACCACATCCATTATGCAGCTAGCTAGGCGTTTTAGCATGGATCGAGTTGATTCTAGTTTGGGGTATAAAATCACGAGGCCATACCCCAATGCTGATCATTATCGGCAAATATTCGTCGCTAGCTCATGCAAATTGTTTTCTCCCATGGAATTACCACCCAACAGAAATATTTGTTTGTTGTGCCATCTTTTTTATACTCACTATATTACTCAAGACAATAATATATTTTGAAGAATGTTGGACTTCAAAACGACACGACCCAATAAATCAGTCCAAGGTTGAAAGTACAAGGTGGTGATCTAAATGTCCTTCATCAATGCAACTCTCTCTCTCTCTCTCTCTCTATATATATATATAACCCCAAACGAAAAAAATGCTAGCTGCTACGTTAATTTGAAAGCTCATGCGATCTAGCTACCAAGATAATTTAAAACTTGCAATAGAGCTCAATCATTTAAAAAATAGGTAAACCCTTTAAATGATAGTGGAACATGAGCAATTTGATCTTACCAAAAAAACATCATACAGCAAGACCAGAAGCGCGAGCTATCCCCACCGTCCAATAATGGTACGTTCTAGCTAGATACAATATTCATTCAAATATATAAATGTGATGCCGATGTTATATCGGCTTTCATATTGGATATCCGTTTTTCTCATCATTTCTAGTTCTATTATTTAAGAACAATGCAATACTTGCGCCAACGCAAAGTCTAATATATATGGGAAAATATACTATGCCGCCCTAGCTAGTTTGACCACTCTAGTTGACTGCCGGTCATATATATATATATATATATATATCTATTTTTTTTTATTTAATGATTAAAGAAGTAATTTTAAATATATTGATGTATTTTTTTATTTTATAAAAATATAAAAAAAAAAAAAAAACAACTTGGACGACATGTCTAACGATAAACGTTGGATAGCATAGTAATTTTATCCTTTATGTATATAGACGTATAGGAATGTCGCGTCACTTCCGTAATTCATTTCAAATTGACATGTTTGTCAATCTATTTAAATCTACGATAGTGAATTGAAATGAAATTATAAGTTAAGATAAAAGTTAAAATTAATTTAATAAATTATTTATTTTTAATAAAATTATTATTTTATAATTTAATAAAATTATAATAATGAAATGAATTAAAATAATTTTATAACATATGGAGCCTAATCTTCTCTGGACGCTAATGGAGTGCGTACTACTTTGATCTACGTGAAGGTGTTTAATGTTCTAATAAATTGTCACGTTGATACCCCCTGAAAGCTGGCCCCACTTCGTAATTTTACGAGAATCAACGTCCCTCCTAAATCTGGGACTAATTTTCAAAGTCCATCCACGGAACTTCTTTTGTTTTCTTTCGGTAAAAAATATATGAATGATTCTATATATATATATATATATATTTAATTGTAAAATATATAAATATCATGTAATTATTTAAAAAAATTAATTTTATTATGTGAATTTTATATATATATTTTTATTTTTATTAAAATAATTATGCGACGGTTACATAATTCATAATTATAAATATATTTTCTTAAAATATATATACGGTTTTGTTCGTTGAATTAATTTCGTAATTTTTTTTATTAATATCTCCCATCATTTGAAAATCGATGAACTCGTCCTCCTTTTAATAAATTATTAACATCGGTGTCCATTTTAAATCATGTACTGTCATTGATCTATATATACGTGAATCATGCCTAGCCTGTGTCGAATTTGCTCGTACGTTTTTCTTAATATTAATGTACGAGTAGCTAGTACAAAAGAAGCGAGTCGTGACTAAATTAAAGTGCTTCAACTAATTTAATTAGTCTTCTCACTTATGTATTCTAAATCTAAATTCTTTTTCCAGGTAGAGCGCCCGTATAAATATACTAGAACGTACACTAGCTAGCTAGGCAACAGCTTGCTGGCTCAACTATTAATTAATGGATTAATGATAAACATATAGATATATCGATCAGATTACTAGAAGTTGATCACGGGCATGTAATCAGTGCCAATTATTTTGCACATGATAAAGATAGCTAGCTAGGTCACCAATATTTATATATATATATATATATATATATTATAATAATGTTCCACGCATAGTAAAGTTATACAGTATATAGTAACGACCAACCTAGCTCGATCTTGACCATACTCGATCTACATATATATAATATACTGATCATTGTATATATATATGAATCGATTATATATATATATATATAACCATGCATGCCCATTAATCCAACGAACAAAATGCTAAGAGTTCCTTATTTTGGGGGGGTCAAAGATTTATAATTAAGTTGCACAGAAAATACCTAACGTATAGATCTTCACCTAACTTTCAACAGCTCACGATAGCAATACCATAACGAACTCTTATAATGGCCCAAAATCAGCAAGAAGATGGCCATATTAATATTGGTGTAATATATACATATATTTATATTTAGATTAGAAACACTCCCCCACATGCGTGCACGAATTACTGTGACATTAGGGCATAATTCTTGGTCTCCCCCAAATGAAATAATGTGAGGGATGGTCAAGGCAACAACCGGCACTGCTTTTTGTACAATAAATAATAATGGCGAGATTTATCTTCGAGGCGGTATGACCTACGTACGTACACGTCTAATTGATCAGGAGGACGAGGACGAGGACGAGGATGAGGACGACTCATAGCTAGGCCACAGAGGTGGATGGATGGGTTTTGAAGGTCGGTCGTCTTTGTTGCTCGATGAATATCAGTGCATGCTAATTTAATCCTGTGCAGCAGTACTAGTGGCTGGTCCACAGCTAGAGACAGGCTCTTTGAGTGGCGTTTGATTATTAGCTAGCTAGCTTCCTTAATAATCCATTGGTCAATCATCCATCCTGGACGTACATGCAGTCTTCTTCTACATATATGTTTAATTCCCCTGCGAAAAAATTAAATATTGTTCATTATCTGCATGCCTTTCTCAGATTAATTAGGTAAGATGTAGGTTGAATTCAATTTAATTGATGAATTAGTGCATATGCTTTATAAGTTTCTAATCTTCTGCAATTTTAACAAGTATCCAACTATTTAAAATACTTCACTTTCTAATCAAGTACTGTGCAGCCTCCAATCTTCACGAGCTTCTTTACATATTGCTCTGTAGGATTAATGCACTTTCCAGACATGGGGAATTTCATGGATCGATGCTTGAACTTTGGAAACAACATGATGGGCACAGCCTTCTTAATTAGATAGGTCCTGTGAAGTCATGGTATCATTTAAAGCATGAATTCAAACTTCAAAAAGTACTCTATGGATATGAGTAGAGCCTAGATCAGGGGCCAATTTTTGCATGCATCAATACCGCAAGAAACAGGTTAAGACCCACTACAAAGAATTTCAAACATAAATTAGGACAGGATATATCGTTGTACTTAGACAACTATAGCCAGCCTGAAAAGAGAAATCAAGCAAACTTGTTGGGCATGTTTGAGAACCATCACCGTGCTGCTTGTGCTTGCTTGCAATACTGGAACTTATTCTGGGTTCGAGTTTAATAATATTTGCATAGAATCATATTATAAGATATATGACATTAAGGAAGTTTCCAATGGGTAGTGAGTGTTATTAATGTTGACGTTCAGTGTAGGGCCTCCATGTATCCTACTAAGCCAGTCTGGGCCCCTATAATATTTCTTTGATTCTCTCTTTTATTTACCTTTTTAGCATTGGCCCATTTTAGGGTAAAAATTTGAAATTTGAAATGTTACCGAGCCCATAATACCACATGACTCCGGATGTATAGCTCAACTTGTAATGCTTCTCTAGGCCCGATGACTTGTAAACAGCACGGCTTAATCAGTAAGCAGTTTCATGACGTCAAGGCCTTAGGAATGATACATGTATAACTCAACTTGTAATGATAAATATTGACGTGACATGTTTTCAATCATTGAGTTTGGAAAATTATGAAAATTTATAAATTCCCTAAACACGTTAAAGATTATATATAAGGGATGTAAATCTTGGAGAAGATTCTAGATTATAAATATATATATATATATATATAAATATCAGGTGGTACTAGACCTAGAACTAATAGTCGAATTAGATCTAAACATATTCATTATGAAACCAACCAAGACAAAACTCAACACTTACTAAACCTATCTTTACTCATGGGTTTGATGCATTTCGTAATACTTACTTTTGGTCCAACCTTGTACCCTCTTCTGCCCGACTCTCAGCAAAAACAAAACATCAAACCATGCATACAGACAGTAAGACGAGAGATATATACAACATTTATAGAAGCAACCACTACCCTAATTATGTCGTCAGAAGAGTATACCTAACAGGTCCTGCAAATTAAGACAGGCTACTTTAAATATGCTGAAGCAAAAGCAAGCAAGCAAGCAAGCTAGGTAGCATGGTGTGGTAATGAGTCAATGAGGGTGTAGAGGGAGAAGAGTTATCATAGATATCTATCTAAAAACTGGTGGCGGACCTACTTGCTCCTCCTGCATACTGCACCCACCAATTAGTGTGTTTACCCCAAAACCAAAGTCAATTCAATTTTTGGTGCCAGAAAATGAGATGTCATTAGCACACAGCTGGCCTTTTTGGCACCCTTTGCTTTCTGTCAGGGGAGTGCACAGCTTGTTTGCATTACCCACATCACTATATCTGATTGCTTTGCTGTACCCTAACCACCCATATCATTCTTACTCTTATTATTATGCCCTTTCCCCTTGCCAAATTATAACATTTCCAAGTTTCATAATCGGGATTGAATTTCATGGACGTTTAATGATTAAGAAACTAGAAAGATTTTGTACATCAGCTGGATCACAGCCGTATTGATGTGACACTCGCACGCATATAATGTTTATTGATTTTATCTCCATGAGTCAAGATCAGTCAAGACGAGTGATAATTTGCAATCCATGGCTTAACCTCAACTTTTTCAAGATTTACTATTTTTTTGCCTCATCGCATGCATTGCGTATATAATTTTAGAGATTTGAACCGATAAATGTCGGAACCGTGAACGTACAAAAACTTGCCACGAGGCCCACTCGTCCACAAAATCCAGCAAAAACCCAAACCAATCACAAAGAGAGAGAGCGAGACACATGCCTAATTCGAGAGAAGCCCAAATCACTACCACCACTTGTGCCAGACAGACAACTTCCGTCCAATACCCATATAAGTTCTTGAACTTTATAAGTAGTAGCCCAAACACAAGAAACCCAAAGCCCAGTAACGAGCATGGTTTTTTTTTTTTTTTTGGGGGGAGGGGGGGTTTGGTGTACTGTTTCTCTAAATCTCTGCCTGTCCTATAATAAGAATATTAATTTTGATACTGTGTATAGTTGGAAAGAGATGGAACCGAGGTTATGGAAACGAACCCATGATGGACCCAAGATAATGCTACCAACTGGAGTGTATTATTATGTCTATTGACAATGATGAAAAGATGATAATGTGTCCGACTTTATGTACATAGTTTCCTTTGAATAGAATCAATAGACGTCCCTTCCAACTCAAAAGCGCACGAGATAGGATAAATGCGGCAAGGAGATGCTGATTTTCTGGGCTCCCTGCAGGATTAATGTGATCTTCTTTTTCAAGCATAAAAATATAATAATAATAATAATAATTTGGAACAAGTGGGTCTATGTAATATATTCTGATCAGTGACGGTGATCTATTTTTTGCATGCCATGAGTCTAGACCACTGAAATAAATCTGGCTCCCCATGTGGAAGGTAGAACAAACCCACATGCAAGAACATGATCATTGTATGATGAATTAGGGTTGTCTACTTTGGTCCTTTTTCCCGTGCTTGAATCGTGCCATGCACGACCCCTTTTTTCTGCCTTTATCTTTTGTTCACTTGACACACTTATATATATATATACGTTCAAAAAGCAAATTAATTATGATTTTGATGCAACTTGTATTCTTTTTTGAGGCAAGTACATTAATTCATGGAAGTAGTAGTTATGATTGGTGGATATATATATATATATATGCGATCAATTAACAAGGTAATTTTTACTCCAAATTACTTTCTTTAAGACCCATATATGCACATAGAATACCAGCAATGTTTTTGCTGATTCCATGCAGCATGTGAACTGGTTAATGGCTCGCACATGTTTCACAGGAGTACTACTGATCTCTCTTTCTTCCTCTCTCATCCATGGAAAACTGCATTCTCTTTGCATATGCTAGCTATTAGGCGTACTGCAATGCTACTTGGGTTTTCTCTTTTTTAATGACTGAGAGTAAGAGAAGTTAGAAAATGAGACATACTGTTGAATCATGTTGTTGAGGCATTCAATATTGGAGGTAGCCATCCTTCCCCCACCAGATCTATCATTTAATTTATTATAAATATCTAACAATATTATATCTTTTTTTTTTTTTTTTTTGCATAGATTGAACAGGACGATGTTACGCAATATTGTTGCATACGTTCGGGATTATCTTATGTGTTGTTGCATATAAAATATATTTTTTTTTCGTGCGATTTTGCATCGATTTACGTTGGCCTGTGTACATTTCGTTCAGGGTTTTCTTTCTTTTCTTTTTTCTTTTTTTTTTTTTTCTTTTTCCAAAGATGACGGCATTTTCAAACTTTATTAAGAAAACTTTTATTTACGCCAGAAGAATACCGAAACAAACAAAGCAACCAACTTACAAAATAAACACCAAACCCAACAAGAAAAATTATATGCGTGCATAGAATTCCTCGACCCAACAAATAAAGCATAAACCTCCACTAAAAAGTACCAACGAATATAAGGCATATGATCCAGCTTCTCCAAATGCAACATACCCTTCAATTCTATAGGAAGCAAATTATAATCATTAAAAAACCTACTCAACCCCTCCCTCCTCTCCACGCCTAGCCAGATAATCGGCCACCATATTTCCTTTCCTAAATTGATGAAAAATAGAGAAAGCGATTCCTGTAGAAGCCTCAAGGAACTCATCCTAGAAATCCCACAAATACCATATTGTGCACCTTCGCGCTACAACCTAGTCCACAATAATTTTTTAATCACATTCAATCTCAACATGAAGAAATCCCAAGTTCTTGCACAATTGTACACCTACTGCCAAAGCCCTCAACTCAGCTTCATTGTTCGTCCCATGACCAAAAAAATTGGAAAAACCAACAATAAGTCGACCTGCCCCATCTCGGATGATGCCCTCTCCTTCGCAACTACTCGGATTTCCCCTACAGTTGCCATCCATGTTCAACTTCACCCTACCCTCCTTTGGTTTCTTCCAGTAAATGAGACGTGGTTTGCTTGCAAGAGCAGCTAGAATGCACACACCCAAAGCCTCTAATAAAGCGAGGTCCAAACGTGAAGCTACACCCTCCTTATTCATTTTGTCTAAAATGTTCCTGAGCCAGAACATCACCGCCAACCAAGCACCTTCCACAGATTCACGCTGACCCTCCATTCGAGCCTTACACCTGCGAGTCCACAACCTCTATGTGATCACACATAGCAGAATACCCATGAGCCTTCCTTTTCTGCGTTGATTTCTTAGCAACCTAGAACCAATTTGTGACTCTCGACCAACACAAATGATGCTAAGCCGTAGGTAGCCCCACCGCAGTCTCTGCTCGACCCCAAAGTTGTACCACAAACTCACCTAAGCTCAAGACATGATCCAAAGTTTCATTGCATCCCAAAGAACAGCAGTCACATTTTGAAGCTAACTGAATTCCCATCGTCTGAATGTTACCATCCATGGGCAAGCAATTGTACCTAGCCTTCCAAGCACAAACAAACATCTTCTTTGACAGTAAACCATGCCAAATCTAGTCCATGCCCTGGGCTAGAGGAGCTTTAACTCTAATAAACTCTCATGCACTTGCTGAAGAAAATTTCCCATCCTCATTCGGCATCCACACAAGCACGTATTTTCCAATTCTTCCCACAAAAATACTATGTTGAATCTCCTCAACCTTATCTTCACTCTCCAATTGCACCAACTGGTCTCTATCCCAATTATTATCAACCCATAACTCTCTAATAGTCAATTTAGGATTAATAACAGTTTGAGCATATTGACTCAACTAACCACAAGAGAGCCAACGATCATACCAAAAGGATCCACTACCCTCCTTTACTTTTAGCCTAACATTGTCCAGAACCTCAGGCAAAACTCGCATAACAGACTACTTCAAGAATCAGGTCCCTGCAGCATTGTTAGTAGCCAAAGCAACATGTCCCTTCTTCAAATATTTAGCTCGAAAAAACTTAGTCCATAAATTGTCGATGGACAAAACTTGAACCTCCAATGAGTTCCTCAAACTCAATCCACCTTCCCTAGTCGGTTTACACAAATGAGCCCAAGATCTCCATTTGCTCTCTTGTTTGCCATTAGAGCCTCCCCGAAAGAATGAGAACATGATAGAATTAATCCTTTGATAGATGACTTTAGGAATGTTTAACATTGCAAGTAAATGGATAGCCATGCTGAAAAGCACACATCTAAGAAGAATAATCCAACCACCATTCAAAAGCAAATTCAACTTCCACCAAGCCATTTTATTTCTGATTTTTGTCATAAAAGGTTCCAAATACCTAGCCGTTAGCTGGCCCACAACAATGGGCTCCCCAAGATAAGTCATCGGAAAACTCCCCTCCACAAAACCGGACATCCTCTTCAAGCTAATTCTCTTACCCATGTTGATATGTTTAGAAAAGAAAAGTGCAAATTTTCTTTGCTTATCAATTGGCTCGACCACCTCTCATAAACACTCAAAACCTGAATAAGACGTCTCAAGGAGCTCCTCTCCCCATTAATGAACACCAGAAGATCATCCACATAAAGAAAATGAGAGACTAAAGGGGCTCTCGTAGGATGAGATAAATGCTTAATCCTCCCTTCATCAAAACTATTTCTCAGTAGCCGAGACATCATTTCCTCAATAATGATAAACAAATAAGGGGACAATGGATCCCGCTGCCAAAACCCTCGGTTTGATTTGAAAAAACCTTTATAAGAACCATTCTTCATAATCGAAAACCATTAAGAACCCACACAATTTTCCGCCAAGGACCGAAACTGACTAGAGAATCCAAAACATTCTAGAACCTTAAAAATGAACTCTTAGTCTACTCTATCATATGTATTGGATATGGCAATCTTCACCACAAGGTTGCCACCATTTGTTTTTTTATTCAAAGAGTAAACAATTTCCTGAGCCAACGTAATTTTTCAAATATACTACGCCTAGGAATGAAAGCTTCTTGTTCCTATGAAATCATCAAAGGAAGAAACCGTGTCAACCTCTGGACTAAAATCTTAGAGAAAATTTTATAAGCCACCTAGCATAAGCTTATAGAACGAAACTTATCAAAACTCTTTGGCTCTTGCACCTTCGAAATAAGAACAGTATAAGAAGACATATAAAAATGAGGAAGAGGATTTCTTGAGAAAAAAATCCTTTACCGCTTCAACCAACTCATCATTCACCACCTCCCAACAACTAGTATAAAAGCTCGAACCAAAACCATCCAACCCGAGACTACTATGCGTTGGAATAAACAACAAAGCCTCATTGACCTCCAATTCCAATGGCACCTCACAAAGAAAAGAATTGTCATCATCCATAATAACCTTATTAATTAGCAAGTAAAGGTCGGCCTCCTCAAGACTTCTCTCCTCCTATAGGAATTCTTGAAAATAATCAACTGCACCTGGATGCACCTGTTCCCGTGAGCTTAAAACAATTCCATCCAAAAGAGACAAAGAAGAAATAAAAGTATTCTTCCTTATTTGAGTAACAATAGCATTGAATTTTAGTCACCATTATCAAGCCAAGCCTTCTTAGCTTTTTGAGACAGACGCATTTCCTCCCTACCTTCCCAAGTTTCCAACTCAATCTTGGTAAACAAATAATCGGCTTCCAATGTATCCAAAAAACCACACTGTTGCTGCCTCTCTAGATCTTCCAACTTAACCTTAAGCACTTTAATATGAAGATCCACTCTGCCAAAAACTGTTTTGTTCCAATTCTGCAGGGCCAGCTTCAATTTCTCTAGTTTTGCCGCTAACTTCAACAAGCCATGGTCACAGATAGGTTCGCGCCAAATTGCTTCAACAATCCATGCCCTAAAAGAATCATGAGAGCACCACATATTTTGAAATCTAAAAGGGGAAGGTCCATACTGAGGCAACTCTTTGTGACATCTGAGAACCATCGGGCAATGATCTGAAGACTTCCTTGGTAAGTATTTGTGTTTGCGGGAAAATAATAGAAAACCAAGAGTTAATCACATCTCTATCCAACCGTGCCCAGCTACGAGATGACCCCGAATGGCCATTGCACCAAGACACTCAACCCCCAAAGTAAGGGAGTTCCAAAAGACCACCACTATCCAAGCACACATTGAATTCCTCCATCGCCGAGAGAGCTCTCGGATTGCCACCAATCCTTTCACCGTCCCCCTGATAATATTAAAATTTCCCATAACAAGCCACTGACAATTCTTTACGTTAATATCCTCCAAAGAGCTCCACAACACCCGACGCTCCATTTGACTGCACTTCCCATACACGAAAGTGACCATGATCTTTGACTCCAAAGATGAGAACCAAGCTATGATCATTTGAGCCGACATACCCACAACCTCAAAACCAACATTCTCCCTCCAAAAAAGTCAAGTTTACTCCCCATAGCCTCGTTAGAACGAAAAGATGGAAGATTTAAAAAACTAGCTAATCTCGGCATACCATCTTCAAGAGCAAATGGTTCCGATATCACAACCAAAGTTGCATTTTTCCTTCTAACCAAACCTCTCAACGTTTTCCTAGAACGACCCAACCCACGCACATTCCACACTAGAATGGTGTCCGTCATAAATTAAGTTTAGAAGGGCGGGAAGACACCCATTGTGATTGTTGAGACCTCTGCATCAACTTTTCTTTCACCTAGTTTGTGCCTTGAACCTCTGAATCCAAATCATACAATTTATTGAGAGCAAACGGTTTTTTAGGCCCATCATTCTCTTGTTTAGAAAAATACTCAACATATTTTCCAAGAGACATCACAACCAACTTCAAGGCTACCACACACTCCATTTTCAACGTTGGATTCACCACCTCCAAATGATCATGCAAATCACCACCCTGCAAACTCTCCCCTACCAAGACGAACTTGGTCTCCCTTTGAACACAAAGACTCCCTTGATCCTTATCCTGACTTTTGTCGATCTCAAAAGGAGAAACCGAATTCAACCCTGTAGAGCAAGACAGGCTTTCACTCCAGCGTTTCTAAATTTCCATGCATCAGAGTCACCCTGTGCATGCTCTCAATATCCTCTAGGCTTTGAACCTCTTTACCACTCGATTCCCCTTTCTCAACTACATCCTCCCTATAAGGCTAAACAGTAACCCCAACCAGCAAGCTGTCATCCTCCCATTCCTTCCCAGAGTTATTTGCATTAGAGTCATGCACAACCTTAATTTCCGGTGGTGCAATCCTCCCCCAAGTTCTATCAATATCTTTTTCTTTCGATTCCAAACTCTTCTCCTTCCTGACTTTTTTTAACACCATGCACCTTTTGTTTCGCACCACACGTCACCAACCTTGCCCCTGCCCTACAAACAACTTTTGTGTGACCCTTTCGAAAACACTTCTTGCAATAATATATGTGTTTCTCATATCTGGCCTCTTGCCATATCGTCACATTATTTGAGATAATAATTGGAAAGCCTTGTACCGACTTTTCCTTCAAATCGATCTCAACTGCAAATACAGGCACCCGAAGCCCTCATGCGATTCAAGGTAGCATTATTGGTGCCTAGAAAACGACCAAAACGTGTTGCTAAAATTTGCAAGCAATCCGTACGGTACATGTGAAGCGGTAACCCAGGGAGGAAAATCCATTTAGGAGCCAGAGAAGATTCCTTTCTCACATCAAAATCATTAGTCCATCAAAAAATTCTAAACACACATCCATCTATCAACCTTCCTTCACGAGCCCATCCTTGCACAAAATTCCTTTTCGTCTTCATATGAACAAGAACGTAATGATCATCCATGAAACTGATCGTCGAAATTTCTAGCAACCCACATGTTTTAATCACACCAAGCTGAATAACATCCATAGAAGGCCGCGAGAGAGTAAACTTCAGCACCAATGCAAAACGAAAGTCCCCCGCCACCTTAGACAATTCATTCTCAGTGAAGACAGAACCTTGTTCCCCATTGATCTCAACTGGATATCTCATCTGCAATTTGAAAGATGGTGCAACCACACGAGACACTGCTTGGATGTAAGTCTTCTTAGAGCATTGGTATTGGATTCATAATAAATCTAGCCAAATGTAAAATATGATGAATTTGATCAAAATATAGCTGCATTGGATTAGTCAAAGAGATAAGTAGAAAGCTTTGACCTATAGTAGATAGATATGTTTCTTCAAATTTGAAGGGTTACTGTTCACCCATCAAATCTATTTTTTATTCACTTTTAATTTCCAATCGTCTTTTTTATTTATGTTTAATCTCCAACCGTCTTATAATAATTATGTAAGAATCAAATTAAATTATTAATTAACATATGATTAGTATAATTATAAAATATGAAAAAAATAAAAATATTATTATTACAAAAATAAAATTATATTATTATTTTAATAAATTCAATAACTAATCTAATATAAAATTATGGATAATGAAGTTTTAGATATTGGAAAAAACTTCCCACATGCATGCCCCTTTTTCTCCAAATAATAGACTCCAATTATAACATACCACATAGATCTCACACCTAAACTATTGTGTAATATAGTTCAGAGGATGTGGGGGAAGAAGAAAGAGAATGGGGGGATTTCTGTAATTTGGTATTTTGCCTTTGTTATGGTGCGGCCAGATTTAGATTTAGATGATGTGTTTAGTTGAAAGTGTCATTTTTTTTTATGGGTCTCCGATAAACTCCTTCTATAGGATATATCTGTCCAAAAAAGATCTGTTATATATATAAAATATATACTTTTCACTAAAATTTAAAAATAAATTTAATGAGTTGAATACTAGCGTTCTTAGAGCATTAGAATTGAATTAATCATCCTATTTTTTAAATTTTAATTAATATGTAATTTTTCATCTTTAACTAATCATTAAAAACTTAAAGTTTATATTAGATTAGTCATCACATTCTTTATAATAATGAAATATTATTATTTTTTATTATTTATATTTTTTAATTAATTTTTATTTTATTTTCATAATTTTCAATAACTTCTAAAAAATTATATTCATTTTTATTTTTACAATCTAACAATCTATAATATAGTAATCTCATATGTATATAGATGATAAAATCTTATATGAATAAAAATCTCATATCTATAATATAATAATAAAAAAATATTTTTTAACTTATTATAGTTCTTTTTATATTTAAAAAGAATAATAAATTTATTATAATTTATAATTTGAATGAAAATAATTTAATTAATTTAATATAAAATAAATATAGATGATATTTATTAAATTTAAACATAAAAATATATTTAACTAATCAATACGAGTGATCTCACCTGTTTCATCCTGATCCGCCGTCCCCACTGGTGGGCCAAGCACAAAAGAGGCAACCGTTGCCGCCAAAGGCGAACCCTAGGTCCTCAAAAATCCAAAAAAGCTATTAAAAAAAAAACTGCTAAAATTACGGAGCTGAAAAAGAAGAGTGGCTTCTGACTTTAATGTACAGGGTTAACTATTTGTACTTATTAGTTTATTATGAATTATAATATTTTTAAGTTTCTCACATTGCTGCTGCTGGTTGGCTGGCTTGTCCTTCAACCTATATGGAAAAGGGTAGTGATAGGCTTACTACCTATCTAATATCCATCTATTATTTATAGTGTTTTTATTTTTTTATTATTTTATTTTAAATATTTTTTTAACATCCTTAATCATTAAGAAAAAATTAAAAAAATATATAAATTTACTAATTATCACTTCCTTAACTATTAAGTAAAATAAAAAATTATAAAAAAAATCAAATATAAAAAAAATAGTAAATGAGTAGTAAGAGGATAGTAACCCTATCATTTTCCTATGAATATAATTTCATTTGTAAACTGGTGATCCTCTTTTCCTAAAATTGCGTTCTAATTATTGATATGCTTACAATCGATTGTCTACACGACGACTTGCTCCCTTGCGCTTGAACTCGATCAATGTTACAGGCCCACCACATAGCTACGTTTCAGTACATAGCAATTGAAAACCTTGCAAGGTATATATATTTGACAGGCATATGTCATTTTTCCCCATTCTTTTTATTTCTGAAAAGTAGAAGAACTAGAATATAAAAAAAAGATAAAATAAAGATAAAGAAAAAGAAAACGACAGCCACATTATCCTCGTAAAAGTATATATTCACAACAAAACCATATAATAACCACGCATTTTGAGATCAGAGAGATGATGTTAGAAAAAAAAAATGATATTGGAATGTGTAATATTTTTTTAATTTATATTAAATTTTTATAAAAAAATGTAATTAATTTTTTAATAACAAACTAATACTCATTTACTACCGGTCAGTGAGGGCACATTTGTCAAACTGGTGCAGCTTTGGGTAACGCGCTATGGTCAGAGATAGGAGCACAATAGCACATGCAATAGGACAAAGAGTTTTCAGCTTTTACAGTTAAATAATTAAATTAATTGATTATATACTGCCCTTCCCTTCCCTGCCGTGCCCTCTCTCATATATTATCTTTCTTTTGACTTCTCTCTCCTTGGGACCCTTATCCACAACTACTTCAACTACCTTTTACCGTTCTTGCTTGGATGCACCGACGCCCTCCCTTGTCCATGAAATGTCGGAGCCTATCTCATTCAATTACTTTTCTTTTTTGAGGTGATCACAAGCAAAATAGTGCAAACAAAAAAATTCTACTTATTATTTTTGTAACTCACATGATTTCCTTATTTTTTTAATTAAATATATAGTGTATGATAATGAATTGAAAAATTCGAATAGTTTAGGAATAATGAGTAATATAACTCATAAAACTAACAACATAAAACAGTAAAGCCCCACTTATTTTATAAGGAAAAAAAATTAAAATTAAAATTAAAAATTAAATGCGATGTCTGATGACTAGAATTCAAAACAGTAATGTCGGTGGCCGAATACACCCAATTTCATTTGTGATGCGATTTTGCAATTTCACTGGGAGCAAGAGGCAAATCACATTAATGGTATCTTGCACCGGATTTGAATGGTATAGCTACCCTGATAAATGTAATCTCACAGGTGTCATTTCCTGTAAGAGAAGACCCACAGTATACTCCATACAAACGAGCGCACCTAACAATGACTTGAATAATGTTCTATTTATACTCCCATCGCCACTCCACTATACCACTTACAACCCAACCCCTCGCCTCCTTCTCCTTGGTCCTGTTGTACTCTCTGCTTTTTTGAGGTGGGTAGGTCTACCGAGAGGGGTTAGTCTCTAACAATGGCCATGGCTAAGTTTGTTGCTGTTTTGATCTTGGCCCTCATTACGATCTCCTTTCTTCAAACAATGGTGGGTTTTTTCTTTCGGAACTTTTAATTCTGAAGTGAAGCCCAAATTGAAAAGGAAGAAAAACATTTACTGATGCGGAGCTTTGTTGACATTTTCTTTTTCTCTTGTTTTGTTTACAGGCCATGGCATCTCATGGGCATGGTGGTCATCACTATAACAACGGAGTGAGCTCTCTCTCTCACTCTCACTCTCTGACATTACCACATTGTTTCTTTTTCTTTTTGTATTTGGGTCTAACTTGTTTTGTAATTTCCAGGGCAAGTATGGACCAGGCAGTCTCAAGAGCTACCGTAAGTGGTTAAATCTTCCCCTCTCAACTCGATTTCTTTCTTCACCTACAAACTATTCCGGAAAATAAGAGTGGAAAATTAATAGCGGCATCAGCCACAAATCCCTTTTTTTTTTTTGGTACATAACTTCTCAGATCTTGGCCCAATCAAATAGACTAGCACAACTTGCCAACTCAATTTACCTTATGAAATGCTATTTCTGCACCAATTATTGTTGGTTTCACAGCACCCTGACTCACATTGACGAGATCTATTTTGCAAATGGCTTGGTGGGTTAATCACATTGAGGATATCCAGAATGAGAGTGGGGTGGTATGGAAGCACTCATCACTTTGGGAGCCTCTTGTTCTGTCACACATTTGGGCCATTTTTAGTTTGGGGAAGAAATGATCTAGAAAGAACAGAGCATGAAAAGAAATCCATTGTTTGGGTTGGAGGGAAATTGGGTTCAGAGGAGGGACACTCATTCTGCATTGGAATTCACCACTTCCTTCCCCGTTTTATGAGTAGTAGTAAATGCATCGGGACCTACATTTGTGTTTCTTTGGTCAAACTTGTTTTGAATGGGGCTTAAACTCGTTTCACGCTCTCTCTTTCACTTTTGCATTTTAAGGGTCTTCAAGTGATGGAAATGATTTTGTTTGTTATGCTTTCTGTTTTGATGACTAGAATGCCCGTCGCAATGCTCGAGGAGGTGCGGAAGGACCCAATACCACAAGCCCTGCATGTTCTTCTGTCAGAAGTGCTGCGCAAAGTGTCTTTGCGTGCCCCCGGGTTATTATGGGAATAAAGCAGTGTGCCCTTGCTACAACAACTGGAAGACCAAGGAAGGAGGTCCCAAGTGCCCTTGAACCGAGACCGACCGACCTTGGCTCAACTTCCCTCTTTTGTGATTTGTCCCTTTTCAATATATCCTGTTCCCGGCATTACTGCTAACTATTACTTATTATCTGCATTTCTTTTCTTTTGAGATGGTGAGTTGTTTTGTTTGGTCTAAAGACTTTGAAAAACTGGTCTATCGGACAGTCACTCCTTGGGGGTTTTCACCTAAATGTGAGCGGCTAATCTATATAATGATATTATCTTTATTATTATGTGAAATCTTTGGTTTCGCTAGTTTCATTAATATATATAATATATTTGCTCTGCATTTTCGTATGCGAACCATTTAATTTATTAGTCCTTTCTTATTTTGTAAATGTGAACCATTTAAAGCTTCTTGACGTATAATTATTATTACAAAAGAGCATTTTTTTTTTATCAAAAGCATTCAGAGACTATATTACTGTTAACTAACCTGCTGATCCAAAATGATAGTGGGCTTGGGTTTTGTTTTTGGTGCGACTCGGCATTGTATAAAAGTTAGTCGGGAATACATCGGTCTAACCAGGGCCGATCCATATATTCAATGGGCCCTTTGGGTAAGCTTATGGGATATCGTCAAATCAATTTAAAACCAACTTCAGTTCTGTGCTTATCATATCTTATATTTGGGCTGGGAAAAGAGTCACGTGATCGACTGAATTATCGAAAGCGCAAAGAAATTTCAGTATTTGATTCCTTCACAAAGAGTGAAACAAATTAGACAGGGGGGTGGCAAACCGAGATTTGAACTGAAAATACGTCAATCGTAGATGGTTGTTATACATGTAATGTTAAATGGTATTGGATTTTATAATCCAATGAATTATCTATATAGATAGCTGTTAATTATCTTGCATCCTTGAATGAATTACAAATTGAAGTTGCTCTTCGTAAACGATGCAGTTTGAGATGGTAATTTGTTTACGCGAGTGGTATTCGTATTGTGTCAAATCATAGATATTCAATTATATAAGTTAACTTAAACTCGACGATAAATGAGTTAGACATTCAAACCCTAACATAGGGGTGGGCAGCGGGGCGGGGTCCCCTCATAGAGAGGGCATAGCGGGGCGGGGGGCGGGTCATCCCGCCCCACCCCCGCCTCCCGCTCCACATTAAAAAAAAAAAAATTATTTATATATATTAAATAAATATATTGTATATAGATATACACAATTTATAAAAGACTTAAAATTATATTCAAGTCATTGGATTGCTTTGGCCTCCTAGGCTAATCTTTATATAGGAGGCCAAGGCAATACAATAGTCATCCTTAAGCAATGTGGGACTTAGTAGTAAGTCCCACATTGCTTAAGGATGACTATTGTTTTGTCTTGGCCTCCTATATAAAGGTTGGTCTAGGAGGCCAAATCAATCCAAAATCTAACTCTAATGAGTTTAAATTTTTTTTATATTTATAAATTTTAATTTCTTATTTAAATTATATTATAATTTGGGTCTAAAAAAATATTTTTAGATCAAATTTTTTTTTTTAAATATAATATGTGTCTGGTCCCCCGCCCCGGTGCTGGGGGGCGGGGGAAAAACCCCCAACACCCGCATGGTGCGGGGCGGGGGGCGGGGAGGGGGTGCCCCCGCCCCGCACCATGCGGGTAGCACCCCTACCCTAACATGATCTGTTTAAATAATGAATCGTATTGTATCATCCGTTTTGATATATTTAATAATTAATTATAAATTGATCAACACGACACAACTCATTTTAACTCATTTCATATAAATGAATTGAATTAACTCGCATAAACCATATAACATGATTACATAATTTCATATAAAATTTAAAATTTATATTTATTATTAGCCACTATACCTACAAAAAAAATAATAAGACTACTTAGTAATAAAAAATATTAATATTTTTCATATGTTAACATATAAGAAAATCAATATTACAAACTTAACAATAACAAATATGAGCATGGGTCCAATATTACAAACTCGACAATAACAATATATGAGGATAGGCCCAGAATTACGGTCTCAACATAATCAGATAAACAAATTAAAAATAACAATATTACAATCCAACAATAATAAAATTGTAATTTAAAAAAAAAATTTAAATGGAGTATTGTGAGCTGATTTTAGGTTAAACAGTTGACCCGTTTATTAATCATGTCTTGACAGGTCAATCCGTTTTGATACGAACTCATTTATATCAAACTCAAACATGCTAATTTCATGTTGAGTTTATGTTGAGTTCACGAGCCGTAGACTCGTGTCATGTATGGTCATCCCTATATGCCGTATAATTGATACCCTGTGTTTGTATATAAGTGTCAAGTTGAATATGACATTTTTTATCAGTGAAAAACTGAACTTATACTCATTTTAATTATCATCTTTTTATCATTTTTTAATGGCATAAAATACTTAAAAGATAAGTAAATATGAATAATTAATAAAATAATGATGAATTACATCGATCATTAATTAAACGATGAATATTGTTTATCTTTATTATTAAAATATAGTCTAATTTGGAATTTGGGATTATAAAAAGTTGACGTGAAACGTTATCCTCAGATATGATATGTCCACAAAATATGTATTGAGCAGTACTACACATCCCGAAAAAATATCTCAAAGAATTGTTTCGAAAATCATATTTTACTTTTTTATTTTTCTTTTCATATATTTTATATATTTTTTTAATCATCATAAATATTTAAAAAAAATAAAATAATTTATAATATTATTAAAAAAATATTTTTTTAATTATTAAAAAAAATTCATTCGAGACACTTCTTAAATTTTAAATTCTAAGTATTTGTATGAATGAGCCATTCTCTTCCAAATAGTAATAACAACAATAATGAAAAGCATTTTGATAGGGCCACCGCTATGACCCAAAGTGACTACAAACATCGAGAAAGTTAACATCAACTTTATAAAAAATCAGGCTTTTGCTTTTACTAAAGTCATATGATCGATTTTCCAAAAGTTGATGTTTTGATAGAATCCCCTGTATATATGACTTATGAGGCTTATCTTAAGAGTGTTTTAGATTTAAAAATGAGTTGAAATGATTTGTAAATAATAAAATAAAAATTAAATTATTTATTATATTTTATATAAAAATTTTAAAAAGTTAAATTATTTATATTTTGAGTAAAAATTTAAAAAAATTATAATGATAAAATGAGATAAATTGAGGTGGATTGAGATAGATTATGAATACAAACGAGGACTTAAACTACAGCGATATAAACGCAACTAAACTTTGCACATCTTCAAACTATTAAACTAAACTTTGTGTTTCTTAAAATGATTTATTTTTGTTGGCCGAATACTTGAGAAAACAAATTCCGACTAAATTGATAATTGAAATGGTTAGGACATGATTAGACATTTTAGACTAAAAAAAAACTATCAATTTTAATCAAAATTGAGAATACAGTATTCGTTGATCTAAAAGTAGATACTAAAGTTGGATCTATATCAATTTTGCCTTTTCCAACAATGTTAACGTGGCAAATGAACTTTAGTCTGTTCGTGTGACCAGACCAGCAAATGAAAGCTACGTATGAAACGAATATCTTTTAGCTGGATATGTTCTTTTTCCATTTTTTTATGTTTGTTTTTATTTGTGGAAATCATTTAAATGATCAGTTTTGATTCAATTGCCTATCACTCCCAATTGTAAATATAGAATTTAATTTAGAGTTATACTATTCAATTGTTTCCGCTTAAGAGCATTGGCAATGATCTAGCCATTGCCAAAAAAACTTGAGCGTGGACCTACCATCAACAACCTAAGGGCGGGGACATCGACTTACCACTTGAAAATGAAGTTTCCGACCCTGCTTGATGAGTGGAAAAAATTCAAAGAAAACAGGTCCTAGCACGACAGTGTTACATGCAAGAATTGAAGCCCAGTGGTGGCGGAGTGCATATGGTCCACACCCCCGGCTGATGACCACGGACTCCTGCCCCCGCCTGAGCACACCCCAACAGATGGAGAGATACGAGATGAGCAGGTGCTTAGGAAGGTGGAGCCGAATGAATCTTTGGAGTTGATCTCTATGAACTCGAGCCGTATGGAAGCCACCGCCAAGATTGGTAGCGAGATGACACTCAAAATGAAGAGCGTCATGCAACAGCTCCTCACATAACACTTTGATGTCTTCACCTGAAGTCACAAGGACATGTCCATAATCGATCTAGAGATCATACAACACCACCTGAGTGTGGACCCAAAAGCTAAGGGAGTATGGTAGAAGCGCTCAAACTTTAGCACATAAAAGAATGTCACCATTGCTGCAGAAGTCGATCAGTTACTTATGGCGGGCTTCATACGGGAGGCCCATTAGATTGATTGTCCAATGTGTTGTTAGTGAAGAAGCAAAATGGCAAGTGAAGAATGTGCGTTGACTTCACCGATTTAAATGATGTTTGCCCGAAAGAAAGCTTCTCACTACCTCAGATCGACCTGATCGTCGACTCCACAACGGGTCATTGCATGTTCAACTTTATGAATGTCTACTTCAGGTACAACCAAATTTGCATGAACCCGGATGATGAGGAGAAGACTTCATTCATCACCGATTGGAGATACTCGGCCCACAAGCAAAACCCACCCACGAAACAACCTATGCCTAGGAAAACGGATGGTAGGGGCAGATGAGACTCATCGCCTTGACACTACCCTGATAACATCCTACACTTGGGAACCTGCATAGGCAGGTGGATGGAAAATATGAAGAACCCTTGATCTCCTGACAACATGCACGAAAGAGCTTAACAGGGAACGCCCGCAAGATAAAGTGAGTCAGGGAGTCACGTCGCATTAATGGAGCCACTATCCAAACTCCACGCTGCATTAATGACGCTATCCCAAAAGCCACTCCGCATTAAAATATTCTAACTAAACGAACAGTTGAAGGGACATGAGTTCCTCAAAGTTAGGTATGAGATGTCCCCACCCGAAAATCTAGTACCGACCCTAAGTACGAAGAAGTATCTTTGATTATTCTAAACTCACACAAAAACTATTAAGGAGATATACTGACTTTAGCATTGGAGACTCACCGGCCTCCACCAAGACCTCTCAATCTCCTTGTTTTCATAAGTGTGCAGGTGAAAGACTCAAGATCCGAGTTGTTGGAACCCGGCCTAAAGGTGTACAAAATATGACGTTAACAATAATATTATGTATTTTAATAATAATCTTTTTTAATAATATTTTTATATATTTTGCAAATACACTCTATATATTAATTAATAATTTAATTTTTACTTAAAATTATTGTTTCAAAACTATTTTTTATATCATCTTAATTATCCAACATAATATAACCTTGTTTACAAAATATATTTCCTGAAAAATCTGAACATAATATAATTTTGTTGATTATTTATGAATAAAATATGAGTTTGATGGGTGAATAGTGACTCTCAAATTTTGAAAATTCCTTTAGAGTTACTGTAGCTCAAAGTTTAAACTAAATAATTTTAGCTAGTTCAATGCTGGTCATTTATATAAAACTTAACTATATTTTAGATTTCTCTTGTATTTGACTAGTCCAATGCTAATACTCTAATAATAACTACCATACTATTTTTGTAATAAGTATGGATCATTTGATTCATTTTTCTATTATTAAGTTAATACTTCTTCAGAGTCATTTTAGATTTTTATAATATAATGGTAGCCGTATGGGTAAATAATTGACATGTTCATGAATATTTTGGCATAATTGTCAATACTTTTATGACTTGTAGTGGAGGAAAGATAGATATACAAAATATGCCTCATAATATTTATTAAGTGTTTAATTACATATTATTTTATGTATCTCTAAGAATTTAGGCATTAGAATTTAGACAAAAATCCGAACGAATAAAAATCAAAATAATTAAAATGCTTCATTTTTTTCCTAGGCAAATTTTGAGGATGACATTTTAGCCCAATCTAGGAAGATCCTAACCCCCAGCTAAAGGTTCCATGAGATCAAGATAGTTAGCAGTGTTCACCTGAACCGAACTGGTCCAAATGTTGACATTCCAACCCGAACTTGTTCACTTCTACAAGATGCTTCCGTTCTGCACTTCTGAAACCGTTTTTTCAAAGGAAATGGAATCCGAATGGAATCGGGTATTTTGACCATTTTTTTTTAATACTACCGTGGGTGGATTCGAATTTTGTTTCTTTTGCCCAGTAATTGAAGTTTGGTATGTATGGCTTCACCTTCGTCCTTCGCTTTCAGGATCTTCTTCCTCACCAACGTAACAAAGAATGTGAATTGCTGGGAAAATGGTAGAACCAAAGAACCTATGGTTGTGGCTCATGGTTTTTGTTTTCAATGCTTCTCTGGCCACCGCCATTAATTCTCGAGCGAGGGAAAACAAGAGCTAACAAGGAATTGAAAATCAGTTGTACCCAAAAAAATAAAAGTAATCAGAAATTTAGGGTCGGGTTGACTAGCTAAATGTACAGTCTTAAAGATAGTTGTGAATTGACTCGTCAGTGGATTGTAAGTAAATAAGACTACTCAACAAACTGCTTGGAATTGGTTTAGTTAAACTCGAGTTTGACTTGGTTCTTTTATTAAATAAGCTGTTATGAATACAAAATTATGATTGATTATTAAACGATACTATTTATATAAAACTCGACTATATTCTTATAACCTTAAATAATTCCATATATTTTCTATATTATTATCTATATATTTATAATGAAATTATTTTAGTATTTAAAAATTAGAGCAAATCATGTTCCTAATACTAAACATGTGATTTGAATCTTTATAAATTATTAGATGAAGGGGCGCCCACGTGGGGCTGACCCCTCCTGCAGTTGCTTGTAACACATGGCTTGTTACTGCCGTTTCATAATACAATTGAAGGCTGGCCTTTAAGGCTAGCCGTGCAGAGGAGGACTATATATAGTCCTCCTCAATTGTGTTTTTAGCATCATCTGAAATACAGAAAAGGCTATATCTTTTTGTTCTCTCTTGATAAAATACTTAGGCTGTGGATTTGTTAAGTGTTACTCTAGTTCCATACTACGTAGTACATTTTCGCCACTAAGAGGAAATGCTTAGAGTTTATCAATCTGAAAAAACTTGTGAAACAATTCTCTAAGTTGAGCTTGAGGTACTTTTCCGCTTTGTATTCTAACAAAAATATAATCACTTATCTACGTATATAAAAACTTTAGAAAGGTATTGGCAAAATAAAGTAATGTGTGATCAAACTTGAACTTGCTAGAATATTTAATGAGTTGTTCCTAAACATAAAATCAAACTCAATAAAACGTTTTAACTTAACTCATGTTTAAATAAAAATTAAACATGACCTATTAATATTTATTTGAATTTGACTCATTTGTGGCCCTACAGTCACAACTCACGAGACATTGGCAATTAGGAAGATTATGTTTGGATGTTGAGATAATTTTAAATAATTTATAAATAATAGTAATAAAATAATTAATTATATGAAAATAATAGGAAAATAGTCTTAGATGATACAGTGATACTTTACTTATCAACAACAACCTTAGTTACAAAAGCTTGGACAATCGTGACAATCCAACGGGCAAATTGCCCTTAAGGCTTAAACATTAACTACTTTTTATGAGCAAACTATTTTTTATTCATGACCTAATAATTACATGAACTCACACTCACATAGTAGCAGACTAGCAGTCCGTAAACTCAGTGAGTAGTACTATCTTCGATCTCTATGGGGCCATCCCTCGTGCCTTCTTCGCTGCTTTGAATAGTGCCAGAGTCCCGTGTCAGGCGAGTCAATTCACTAATTGTAGTCGTGGTTAACCCACTATTACTTCCCATTTCCGACGTGTGCTCATTATATACAACATAGTGATATGATAACAAGTTCGGATAGGTTAACCCATCGGCTGAATTGAGTTTGTCTATAGCGGCATCTTCATTCTCTTGTAGCTCCAATGCAAATCGGAGCTTTTCCATGACATCATCCATGGTGGGCCGTTGAATCCCCTGCTCACGCACACAACCTTCCGCAACCTCGACGTACACCTTGAAACTCTTTGGAGCTATCTTCCCCTTCAGATATGGATCGATGATCTGACCAATGCTCCCTCTCTCTATGCATTTTGTCACCCAATTAGCCAAATTCCATTGCTCCTCTTCCAATTTTTTATCCAATGCTTTTCGAGCACATAATACTTCCCAAAGCACCACCCCAAACGAATACACATCTGATTTTTCTGACAATTTCTGACGCCTTGCATAGTCCGGATCCAAATAGCCCCACGTACCTTTTACCATGGTACTAACCTCAGTGTTATCAACACTCATTTTGGACAAGCCAAAATCTGAAACCTTGGCCACCCAATCCTGGTCCAGTAGGATGTTGGTCGTCTTCACATCACGGTGGATAATTGGATGGTTTGCGCCTGTATGTAGGTAGTGCAAACCACGTGCCGCTCCTATGCAAATCTTCAACCTCTCTTTCCATGGGAGGTGATTGCTTTTGAGGTCGTAGAGGTGGTGGCGGAGGGTCCCGTTGGCCATGTAGTCATAGACGAGGATCATCTCGCCCTCTTCTTCACAGTATCCGATGAGGGAGACAAGGTGTACATGGCGAAGTCTGGAGAGCATTTCGATCTCTGTCCTGAACTCCCAGACGCCTTGTCGTGACTCTCGATTCAAGCGCTTGATGGCGACGGTCACGGTACCTTTGTCGATTAGACCCTTATATACATTGCCAAAGCCTCCGACTCCGACAATTAATTCTTCATGGAAGTTGCGGGTGGCTATTTTTATTTCGCCCAGTGAGAAGTGGCGGCAAAAATCATCGGAGGCTTACGAGGCTTTTGTCCCTGTTGACTTTCTTTTGCTAGGGTCGGGCCAGCACCTGCAGTACTTCGATAGTGGATAGCTGTATGAACCATAACTGTTGGTCTTCCTCGTTTTTGAGAGAACCATAAACCACATCAGAGTGAGCAGTATCAAGAAGCCCCCACAACTTCCAGTCACAATGATAATTGTGTTCTTTAACTTGGACTCATGGCGCGTACCTGTCGACAAGGGTTTGGCAAGGGTTGTTCTTATGTTGCTCAATTTTAACCCTTCCACACCATTTAAGATGACATCGTTGATTGAATTGGTAGCTTTTCCAAGGTGTAGAGCAATGAACATGGTACTTTTGGCCTCAAATCCCTTATTTTCAATCTTTACTACATAGTCTTGAAACACCGGCGTAGCCCTACCTTTGCTCCACATAATTACGTCAGCTGCTACCTCAGCTGTCTGATTATCTATATAGATAGTGAATGACCTTTCTCCGGGCTTCGTTATTAGGGACTCTAATTCACAGAAATGGAGCCTCACCAGATAATTGAATCCCGACGCAATAGGTAATCCCCAGGTCAAGTTAGAAAGCAAGTTTATGGCTTTGTTTGGACCCATTGATATCGCACTTCAATAGAGGTCATCAGGTGCAGTGTAATTTGGTATTGCTGAGTAATTGAGTTTCAAGAATGGTTCACGACTGATTACGGCTTCACCCAACCGATAATACACGTCAATATTGGACCATTCTCGAAACATGCCAGTGTCAGACGATGGTGGTATGGAGTTGCCACCTACATTCAATCTATAAACTGTCTCGAGTGGCATGTCGGTTGAAATGTATGCTCGTTCTCCGGTTTGGCCGATGTAAGGGATGCCAATTCCATATTCTTCTTGTCTAGAGTAGTAGAGGTAGTATGGCATGGAGACAATCTCAATTCCATTAATGAAAGCATAGAACTGCTCCTTAGCTGTACTTGGACATGGGATGAACGTTAAATTCAATTGTTTTTCATTTTCAAGTACCATGACGCAAAACTCTTTGCTAAGAGTCTTATGTTGGATAGTATCAAATGCATTAACAGTATCAGAAGCACGAAAGTCGGCAAATAAGGTGTATGAACCTGCTTTGATGGTGAAACAGTCATTATGCCCATCCAAACTCGAGTAGTCACGCGGGTAGAAGTACAACCGAACGAATTTTGGGCCTGGCGTGACTGGTAACACGTACGTGAATTGGAGATACGATTGACGGGCAGTCATGTAGGGGACAGAATCGACCGCGGGGTCATTTGATTTTGATTTATAGTTCGTAGAATTTTTACCATTTTCTTCTACGGGACTGAATTTGGAACCCACATCTCCAATCCACATTCGCCCATCCATATTCGTTGAGTTGCCAGAAGTGCCACAGTCTATGGCAATATTGTCAACGGCAATGTAACGAGGTGTAGGATTAGCGATCGAGATATGGCAAAGATTGAAGACTAAGAAGAAGACGCAGAAGGTAGGTGGGAGCACAGAGAGGACGTTCCTCATGGGTGCAAGAGATCACCGATTGTAACAACTAACAGGTTAATTGAGAGAGAGATCAGTGAGCTGGAAGCTGATCAGTACGTTTTTGTCCTGGGTTTAACGCAATGAATGACAAACCGGCAGGAATTTGAGCTGTGGGTTATGCGGATGGTTGTGAGCGCAGGCACAAGTGTGTGAAGAATTGAGAAGTCGGTTGTGGATACGTTGAAAAATAATGTATTTCCAAGAAAAATCCTAAGCTTAGTGGTAGACCGTCTCTGCAAACTCGCTTTTCCTATATTTATCATTTTCCTTTTTTTATTTTTATTTTTCTAAAAGAACAATATAAGCTTTAAAGTTTTACTATCTTCCTTTAATTCCTATAATTTAGCTTTCACAGCGGCCAATTATTCGGTCCAGTCCAATCCAGGGGACCACAATTTCCATAGGACCATAACATTCAAATTTTCAATCCAGGGATGGCAATCTGGACTGCCTGATTCATGCGCTGGATAAGTTTACATATAAATTTATAATATTTTTCCATAAAAAAAAAAAAAAACTTCCTAAAATCTCTTATCATTGTATATCAAATTTTTAAATTTGAGCATTATTCAATTTCTCAAAAATTAGCCTTTTTAAAAATAAATACTTGTTTGTAAGAATTCCTGAAAAAAAAGAGAAAGAAAATAGTATTTCAAATCTCGACAGACATGCCTGTTACTCAGTTTCTTTTCTTTAAAGTTTCTAATTTTAATTCAGTTTAATTTAATTTTAAGTTAAGTTTAACATTTAAATATTTAATTTTTAAATTATTAAATTCATTCAAATTTAAAATCTCTTTATAGATAAAATTTATAATTTTTTTAATCTCCTATAATTACATTTAAATTTATATAAATAAAGGGTCTGGATATTTTACAGGTTTGCAGTACAAGTTGCTTTTCTTTAAAAAGAAAAAAAAAAAAAAATCTGAAACCACCATGTACCTAATCAATATTGAAGATGGAGCCCCACGTGACCTCAAGGTCCAAAGTTACTTTTAAATAAGTTCGTACAATTTTATGAGAAGAATCTTATCTTTGAACGAACAACCACTGAAAAGACTAGTAATGGTAAACTTCATAAAACAAACTCTATCATTTGAATTTACTATTAGAACTTAACTCAACTGGTAAGTAGCCTAAATATATCGGCCCGGCTGGTTCGATTGCTGAAAGTTTCAAACCACTGAATGGGCTTGGGCTTATCCAGCAGTAAGGCCGTCTTGAATATCGGCGCCTGAAACTGGGCCCACTACTGCTTTGAAAATCCACAATACTTTCAACTTCCCGCCAAACCACCATCCCCCATATTTTTCCAATATACATCTAATTTTTTTTTTTTTTTTGGGATTAATTTGTAGCGTCTGAATTCCATTTCTCGTGGAACAGGAAACCAAAACTTGAGGAGGCAGAGCCAGCAGTAAGCTGACTCGGAAAAATGGGGATGGAAGCGCACGACGAGTTGATGACCGACGGATCGGACTCTGCCGAGAGAAGATCCCGAGCCCCGAGGCTGTTCATCAAAGAGATGGTCATGAGGAACTTTAAATCATACGCCGGCGAACAACGCGTGGGCCCTTTCCACAAGGTGAGTGTCCGTCTTACCTCTTCTTCTTCTTCTTCTGTTCTGAGGAAGTCTGATTTAAGTAGCATATTTTAGAATATTAGGGTTCAGTTTGGATGTTGAGAAAACAGTTGGGAATTTGAGGAAAGTTCGATATTGATATAATGCATTTTTTGATCTAGCTCCTATAAGTGGAGAGGAGTTATAGTAAATTCAACTGGTAAAATAATCGCGCATGAATCTGTTGTTTAATATACGTATGCGTGGTGACCCAGAGAAAAATGCACACTCTCTCGCTCTCTCTATAGGATTTCTAATTTTCGTTTCTTTGTTTGTGGAACCAGAGCTTTTCAGCAGTGGTTGGACCGAATGGAAGTGGTAAAAGCAACGTGATAGATGCAATGTTGTTTGTGTTCGGGAAGCGAGCTAAGCAGGTTTAATGGATTTACTTTCTTCACCTTCTTAATTTATGTATGAATAGTTTATAATTACTCGGGATAATTATTTGCTATTTATATAATGAGAAATTATGCGTCCTTTTGTTGCGTATGCAACGAAATACTTCTAGAGCTACGATAATACTTCATTCCAGTATTATTTTGTGGTTGGGTTTGCACTTTGTGTCAACATTTATTGGCTTAAATGCGCAGATGCGACTTAACAAAGTTTCAGAGCTCATTCACAATTCAACTAATCACCAAAATTTGGAGAATGCTGGTGTTTCTGTACATTTCCAGGAAATCGTTGATCTGGTACCTGAATTCAACTTTTTTTACATGGGTTATGTTGATATAAGTAATCTTTTTTTTTTTTTTTTTCCTTTTGTTTCGTTGCTGGAAAAAAAGGTAAGAAGAAAGGAAGTAAATTTGACTTAAACCATTTGGTTTTCTGTGTCTTGCGTGTGATCTTTGTTTTCTGTAGTTATTATAATAAATCCTTTTTTTTTTTTTTAATATTTTGGTACACAGATAATCAAGTGGAGAATTTTAGAGATTTCAGTTCCATAAACCTATTTTCAATTATTACAGGATGATGGATCATATGAAGCTGTTTCAGGGAGTGATTTTGTGATTAGCCGGGTTGCCTTTCGTGATAACTCCTCTAAGTATTATATCAATGACCGTCCAAGTAATTTTACTGAAGTTACCAAGAAACTGAAAGGGAAAGGAGTTGACCTTGACAACAACCGTTTTTTGATTCTCCAGGTTTGGTAGTTCTTATGCAGTGTGTTAAGTTTGAATAAGAAGCTCGTTTCTATGTGCTCTGGAATTTTCTTGTTGGGTGTTGCCAGGGTGAAGTTGAGCAGATTTCACTTATGAAGCCAAAATCTCAAGGACCTCATGATGAGGGTTTTCTTGAATATCTTGAGGACATAATTGGGACTAACAAGTATGTTGAAAAAATTGACGAATCATACAAGCAGTGAGTACATTGTCTACTTCTCAACTCAGTTGAACTTTTGCTTTCTTATTCCTGCTCTATACATTGGCTTCCTATTTTCCTAAATGTGATAACAAATTACTTGTATTAGTGCTAACTACAAGTACAAACTCTTGTTATTTATTTAAAAATTGTAAGTTACTTGAAAAAAAAGCCTTGAAATTGAAAGCCAGTAACGGAAGTACCATTTGCAACTGTATGGCTTATAGGGTACCCTTTCTGTTGGTCTCTAAAACATATTAATTCAAAGAGCCAACTCTGTGATCTCATGATACCCAGCGTTCTTCATGAGTTTGAGGTGTATCCTCTCAGATGGTGCTGTACTGCTGTCCTTATCAAACTGGATTTATTGTTTTTTCTTATTTATTTATTATGTTGAGATAAATTTTCCTTTCCCATCACTTACCAAATATTTCCTATCCTATACAGCTTTTATACATTCTGAGCAGTGTCAAATATGTCTCACCTTTTCTGCTTCATTTTGGTTCAAATGAGTTTAACATTCCTGGTTGTACTTTGTATATTTCTGATACTTGTTAATGCTCCATTGGTCTCATAGGCTAGAATCACTAGATGAGAGCAGGTCTGGGGTGGTGCAAATGGTTAAGTTGGCAGAGAAAGAAAGAGATGGCTTAGAGGTAAGTAGACAGTATTGAACATCAATCATCTTATGTTTGACTCATCAATTAAATTTTTGTTTACCAATAAAAAAATTTGATTAATCTGTTCTCATATTTTATGTGACAGGACGTGAAGAATGAAGCAGAAGCATACATGCTGAAAGAGTTGTCACTTTTGAAATGGCAAGAGAAAGCCACTAAATTGGCCCATGAAGATACTGATATAAATATGGTTGAATTACAAGAAAATGTTTCCAGTTTAGAAGAAAATCTGAAGACTGAAAGGTATATGCTTCTACATCTAGGGATTTTACTATATTTGGTTGAAACAAAAAAATGGACCTGATGAAAACTTTGACATCTCAAATTAGGGAGAAGATACGAGAAAGTAACAAAATGTTGAAGGAGCTTGAAACTGTGCACAACAAGTACATGAAGAGACAAGAGGTCAGCAGAGTATTTATATATATATATATATTTTATTTTCATAAACTAATGCCTTGCAGAACCTATTCAAATTATCGTTATATGATTGCCTTAATGTGAGGAAAATATAGTAGTATATATTTTCAGGTAATGTGCCTGCCGCTCTTTGAAATGACATGTCTACATTGAGTGTAATCGCATGAATTCAATTTGTTTTTACTTGAATAACTTCAAATGTAGCTTATGTTTTGAATTATTAGGAACTTGATAATCAACTCAGAAGTTGTAAGGAAGAGTTTAAGGAGTTTGAACGCCAGGATGTCAAATATCGGGAAGATTTGAAGCACATGAAGCAAAAGATCAAGAAACTTGAGGATAAACTGGAAAAGGTGAGGAAAAAATTGTTTAGGTGAACTGAGCACACACATGTTGTTACCTTTTGACTTCCCATTTCAGGATTCATCAAAGGCTGTTGACTTAGAAAAGGAGTGTGAAGACTCGACAAATCTGATCCCTATATTTGAGGAAAATATTCCAAAACTGCAAAAGCTCTTGCTGGATGAGGAGAAAGTCTTAGAGGAAATTAAAGAGAATTCTAAAGGTAATTTTCTCTTTTTCAATCATGTAAGATTCATTACACTTTTTGCAATTTATTGGAATTTTCACACAGGTTTTTCAAGTCAAAGTTTTTTTCCCTCTCTAAATGCCATCCCTTATAGGTCAAATAAAACTTTGGCTATTTGATTATTAACTATGAGTTCATCTGTCAAATTGTCTACATTAAAAAGCAAGACGAAATTACATAACATTTAGTTATGATATTTCGAGTTTGCATGGTGACATATATGATTCATATGGCTTAAATTACTATGCAAGGTACACCTGTTTTTTAAAATTTCTTTATTGATACTCTACTTGCATTTGGAAATTAGATTTGCTTTACAATTTTATAGGGATCTCAGTATCATTTTTAGGTGGTAGTAGGAATTGGATTTTTGGATTTATCTTTTTCTCATGCCTCACTGTATGAAATGGTTTTTCCCTCGAAATCATCGACACTTTTCAAGTTAGTGTTAGTTTGTATTGGCTTTTTTCTCCTAAAATTAGTTGATGATCTGTGCTAAATTCGTCCTGGGTGTACACAATTATTAGGCCTTTGGTTTTGTTTAATGCATAGCTTCTTTAAGAAATGAAGAACCTCAAAGCAAAATATTCCTCCTCCCTTAATGTTTTCTTCTGGGGGAGAGGGGGGGTGGGGGTAAGTAGCTTTTGAGCCCCAATTGCTCACTGTTCTGATTCTGCTAATACATTTCTTGTACATAATAATGCCTCCCTTCAGTTCCCCATCCATTCTTCTTAAGATTTATGTAGGAAGTGATCCTACTTTGACAACTATCTATTCTAACAACACAATTTGACAATCAAAAGAAGAAAGAAAAACCATTTTCTCAAACAGCATATACAGGAACTATTTCCATTTCCTCCCCAACGAGATAGGAGCATAGAACCAGGTAAAGAACCAAGAAATTTCTTGTGTAATTCCTTTTTTCTTTTATTTCAGTATACTAGGTATTTGGGGAATGGGGTGCTATTTGTTGAAGAGTTAATCCCCTTTTCGTGTTATATGGAATGTTACTTACCTGTCATTGGTTGGTAAGCAGTTGAAACCGAGAGATATCGTGCTAAGCTCGCAAAAGTTCGTGCTGAATTAGATCCTTGGGAAAAGCAACTGATTGAACATAAAGGAAAACTTGAAGTTGCATGTACAGAAAGCAAGCTGTTGAGTGATAAGGTGAAGTTGGTGCTTTGATATTGTCTTGCCAATTAGCTTTCACATAAGCACTAGCTATTTCCAAGTGTCCCTTATTTTCCTTTTCTCAAAATAGTGGAAAAAATTGCACTAAGCATCTTCATTTTTGTGATATTTGAAAGATGAGTTTCTTTGAATGTCTTAAGTTTAACGTGATGGTTATTATGGCTTGACTCCTAGAAGACTTGCATCGTTTTCAATTGACTGTTGGAGGCCATCCGGTCTATAAACATAGATATATCAAACAAAAATCCAGAGTTCTGCCAAGGGCCTACCATAGATTATCTTTTATTTTTGGAAGCAAAGTTCCTTGTCTTCTTTAGTTTATCTGTTATTATGAGCAAGTTGTTGCAAATAACAAACTGTGGACTCCCCCCAGTCCCCCCAAAACAAAAAAGGACCACTGATGTTTGATATTTGTACTGTTGAGATTGTCATTTAGTTGGCTGAAAAGCGATGGTTGAATGTTTCAGCATGAAGCTGGTCGTTTAGCATTTGAAGATGCTCAAAAGCAGATGGACAATATAGTGGGGAAAAAAGAAGCAAAAACTGCAAGCATTGCAAATATTCAATCAGATATAGGAAAGAACCAGCTTGAGGCATTGGAAGCTCGTAAACTGGAACAAGTTTGTGTTTTCATGATGACCGTGTAAATTCAAGTTCTCTTGTTTTACATGTAGGGGAAATTATGAGAGCACTTGAACCTCTTGCAGGAATGCATCAAAGAACAAGATGCACTGATTCCTATTGAACAAACTGCAAGACAGAAGGTTGCAGAACTAAAGTCTATCCTTGACTCTGAGAAGAGTCAGGGATCAGTTCTGAAAGCAATCCTGCAGGCTAAGGAGTCCAATCAAATTGGGGGAATATATGGTCGAATGGGTGATCTTGGTGCTATTGATGGTATGTCTTTTGCTTGTGATTAAATATATTATCTCTATTTCTTCTTTCCATCTTTTCTAGCTTCAGTCAATAACCTTCTTAAGTCTTTGAACTTGAGTGAAAATTGCAATCAATCAATACCTAGTGAAAATTATTTTTGGGTTTGCGTTACCTAACATTTCTTTTTCTACATGTACAAACAAGTATGATTTGCATTTGTTGTTTTGTGAACGCTTTATTTGGTCTTATTACTTCACAGCCCTTTTCTTTACAATTCTTGGTGTAGAATGTTTAATGCATCACAAGCTCAACATTTTCTTCAGCCAATATTGCAGTGATGTCATACTCCATATGTATTTATCAGTTTATTTCCCGGTGTTCACTTCCTTGTGATTGTTTAATTGCAGCAAAATATGATGTTGCCATATCAACAGCATGTTCAGGACTTGACTATATTGTAGTGGAAACAACCAGTGCTGCACAAGCTTGTGTTGAGCTACTTCGGAGGGAGAATCTTGGCATTGCAACTTTCATGATATTGGTATCACTTAAATATTATATGATTTGCAAGAACTTATACTGCCCAAACACCTACTTTAATGTTTCAAGTACTCGATATGCCTTGTTTACTGTGAGGTTGAGTTCTAGACTGGTTCAGTTGGGTCCTTGAAAACTTCAAAAATTGTCAGACTGTGATGATAGAAATCTTTGAATCTTTTGGACTGAAACGCAGATGAATCTGTATGCATTAGTTTGATATCTCCAGTTTTTATACCACTTTAGTTTGAAATTATTGTAACAATAGAAAATATGGGGACGTCAAAGCTAATACTTACCTATTGTTGCAAGAGTTTATTCTTAACATTCTGGAGATGTGTAGCTAAAAGTTCACAGCGGTCAAAGTGGTTTTGAAATTTTAACAATAAAACCTTCTAGGAATTTAAAGCCGATCAATTTATTAAAGGATGGTTCAGGTTTGGTGGCCACTTGGTTGTTAATTGTAGGCAGTATATTCTTTTATCTTTTCCTTCATATACAATATACCCATATATTTGAATAATACCATTTGAAGACTCATAAAACTACGACTATTTATTTAATTTTTTAAAACTTCATCTTCCAGGAGAAGCAAGTTGCTCTTTCACCCAAGTTGAAGGAGAAAATAAGCACTCCGGAGGGAGTTCCACGCCTTTTCGATTTAATTAAAGTTCAGGATGAAAGAATGAAGCTTGCCTTCTTTGCGGCATTGGGAAACACTGTCATAGCTAAGGATCTTGACCAGGTAGTTCTCATTTTCATTTAAATCTGAGGATTATTCTCCTGATTTTTAACTGTAAAAGAATACATTGTTATACGTGCACAACTTCTATCCAAAAGCTTCTTGGTGTTTCAATGTTTTAGCATTTGTGGTGATTTGGTGGCTTGCTCAAATCTTGGTTTATCTGTTTTAGTTGCCATGAAGTGGCTACAGTTGTCAGCTTGTAACATTTCACTATCTTTTTGCCAGTGTATGGTATGAATAAAATACATTGCACAATCTGCCGTGAAGTTGCTACAGTTGTGGGGTTTAATTATTACAGATTGGTGTTGTATGTGTCGAAATAGTGGTGAATCAGTGGACCATCTACTCTTACATTGTGAGTTTGCAAGAGAAGTTTGGAATTATTTCTTTTGTAGAATGGGTATTGCATGGGTAATGCCGGGAAGAGTGGTGGAACTACTAGCAAGTTGGAGAGGGATTACTGGGACACCACAGATAGCAGCAATGTGGAAGATGGCTCCTTTATGTATTCTTTGGTGCATTTGGTGTGAAAGAAATGATAGACTTTTTGAGGATCATGAACGTTCCTCAGAAGAATTTAGGATTTTTATGTGGAAGACTCTTTTTATGTGGGCCATTGCTTTAGACTTGCATGGTCTCAGCTTCCATGATTTTCTTGTAACTGTTTTAGTTCCTAACTAGGTGTATTCACATGTATACCTCCAGTGTACCGGGGATATGCCTACTATTTGATAAATAAAATACCTTATTACTTATCAAAAAAAAAAGTTGTGGCTTGCTCAAATTTTAGTCTGTTTGGATTAGTTTCCATGAAGTAGCTACAGTTGTCAGCTTGTAACTTTCAATATCTTTTTGCCAGTGTATTGGTATAGAATATTTTGCACAATCTACCTGTGGTAGATTTACAGGTAGATTCAATAACTGGAATCCAATATAAAACAGCAGAGATTTCTGGCTGTTTTAGTGCTGATATACTCTTAAATGAAATATGATACCAAAAATGCAAACGTACTCTGAGAGATGAGGAATGAATTTTTAGGGCAGTAAAGCATCTAGGGCATCTAGGGAGGTTTGGATTGTTAATTTAGATGACTTGAAATAAGATGAAATTTGAAAGTTGAATAAAATATTGTTAGAATATTATTTTTGTTTTGGGATTTGAAAAAGTTGAATTGCTTACTGTATTTGGAAATTTGGGAAAATTGTAATGATTAGATGAGATGAGATGAGGAGCTTTTTTGTATCCAAACCTCCCCTTTTGTCATATCTTCAGGAACTTAAATCTAATTATGAAAAAAATACCTTCAGGAACTTAAATCTGTTTGAAGCATTAGGGGTTAACATAAATTCCTCATTTTGGGGGGTTGTTCCTATATCAGAGAGTATAATAGCCAATTTTAGACACTGAGTGGACCCTAGGATTTTGTATGGTAGATTGGAGAATTCCCATTATGGTTCAATTCATTTCAGCATTTATTTAGACAGCTTTACCAATGAAAAAGGCATTTATTTAGATAGCTTCTGTTTTCCAATTTTCAGGCAACACGTATTGCATACAATGGAAACAAAGAATTTCGACGCGTGGTAACACTTGATGGTGCACTTTTTGAAAAATCTGGTACAATGAGTGGTGGGGGAAGTAAGCCTCGTGGTGGTAAAATGGGGACATCTATTCGAGCTGCAAGTGTGTCGGGAGAAGCTGTTGCAAATGCTGAGAAGGAACTGTCTACAATGGTTGAAAAGTTAAATAGCATCCGGAAAAGAATTGCCGAGGCTGTGCGATGTTACCAGACATCAGAAAAAGAAGTTGCATTCTTGGAGATGGAATTAGCTAAAACCCAGAAAGAGGTATTGCTCAGACAGGGACTTTGCAAGGGACCTTTTAATAGATATATTTGGGGGAATATGATGCATTTTGAAGTTTTGTTTGTCAACAGATTGACAGTTTGAATTCACAACATCGTTATCTTGAAAAACAACTTTGTTCCCTGGAGGCTGCATCACAACCTGGGAAGGATGAGCTTGATAGGTTGAAGGAGCTCAAGGAATTAATTTCTAATGAAGAAAAGGAGATCGATAAACTCATCAAAGGGTCTAAAGAGCTGAAGGAGAAGGCCCGTAATGAACTTTATTTTGTTTTGTTGTTCTTCAGCATAATTATTACTAAAATTTAGGCCGGTTGCATTCCCTGTTCGTGGTTGATGTTCTGGCTTCCCTGCTATGTTGCCTTTTTGCTTATTATTTATTTGTGAAGGACATTACATTATGATATCTCAGTTGGTTGACTTGTGCTTAATTTTCTCGGCTATAGGCTTTGGAGCTTCAGAATTCTATCGAAAATGCTGGTGGTGAAAGGTTGAAAGCACAGAAGTTAAAGGTCAATAGGATTCAAGCTGTAAGTATGTGAAACACTATGAAACATCCGTTACTACAATTGAGTGAGTGCTAATTGATGCTACCAAACTGTTAGGATATTGACAAAAATAGCACAGAGATCAACCGCCACAGAGTTCAGATAGAAACTGGTCAAAAATTGATGAAAAAATTAACAAAAGGTATTGAGGACTCAAAGAAGGAGAAAGAGAGACTTGTTGAGGAGAAGGAGAAATTGAGAAGTGTCTTCAAAGAAATAGAGCAGAAAGCATTCACTGTTCAAGAGAATTATAAAAAAACACAGGAGGTTTTTTATTTTCATTTTTTATTTTTATTAGAAATTATTGTAAAACAAAATTTTCTCTTACTGTTAAGTGACTTTTTATTGTCCTCTGGTACAGCTGATTGATCAACATAAAGATGCGTTAGATAAAGCAAAATGTGATTACGACAAAGTGAAAAAGACCGTCGATGAATTACGTGCATCTGAGGTACTGTGCTAATTCATGCATCTTTATGTTTCCTCTTGTTTGTGTCATGTTCTGTAACATTTGTATGATTACTCCGTGATGGCACAGGTTGATGCCGACTACAAGTTACAAGACTTGAAGAAAGCATACAAGGAGTTGGAATTGAAGGGGAAGAGTTACATGAAAAGGCTTGATGATTTGCGAACTACCCTTGCAAAGCATCTGGAACAGTAGGTCTTTTCTGGATAACTTTTTGGAAATGGGGTTTCTATGATTTTGAAGGATGCTTAACATCAGACACTTGTTGCAGAATTCGGAAAGATTTAGTGGACCCTGAAAAGCTTCAGGTGACTTTGACAGATGTAAGTCTCAGTGAGGCTTGTGACCTAAAGAGTGCCCTTGAAATGGTAGCATTGCTGGAAGCCCAACTGAAGGAGATGAATCCAAATCTTGATTCAATCTCAGAGTATGACTTTTCTGTTATTCTTTATATCCATTTTAAAGTTGAGTTTACCTCTTCAGCACAACACTGATAACATCATATAACTGTTAGATTTCGGAGAAAGGTTTCGTTATATAATGACCGAGTTGAGGAACTAAACAAGGTCACTCAACAGCGTGATAACATAAAGAAGCAGTATGATGAATGGAGGAAGAAGAGGCATGCTTATTCTTCTTTACTTTGATTTCTGATTTGTGGTCTTAAAAATCCACTTCAGTTTTTTGGTTTTTTACTGAACAGAATTCAGTATCCTACAGATTGGATGAGTTCATGGCAGGATTCAATGCAATATCTTTGAAGCTAAAGGAGATGTATCAGGTTTGTGAATGGATCCCTCTTGCACAAATTTTAATTGGATTATAAGCTCTGCTATCTTATTTTTTGAACACATCTTGAATGCGCGTTAAACAGTTTGAAGTGGAAGTGTTATGGCTGGAGCCATTTTTATTCTGGTGCTGGATATTTTCACTTTTGATTACCATTCTTTTCTTTTGATAAAGATCTAACAAAGTAGAGTTTTTGTTGGTGGGATGGACTCTTTACGAATTGATTAGGAGGGGTGAGATATTATCTCTACAGTTATCTCTAGGTTTGGGTTCAGCATAATTTGTCCAAGCCATATCAACACAATTCCTATTTAAAAAATCTTACATCTTTGATGCAGCTCCTCCGTTTGCAATCAGTTGGGGCGTTTCATTTTGATGCTACTTGTGTCATCCTTATTTTGTTTTTTGTTTTTTTTGTTTTCTTGTGCTGTATGCATCTGGTAATTAGTGATAGTACCATGGTTTTCATAAACTTGCAGATGATCACACTTGGAGGCGATGCAGAACTTGAGCTAGTGGACTCTTTGGATCCTTTCTCTGAAGGTGTTGTTTTCAGTGTTAGACCACCAAAGAAGAGCTGGAAGAATATCGCAAATTTATCGGGTGGTGAAAAGGTTATATTGCAATATCATTTCACTTTTTCCCTTTTTTCGGTCTCTGATTTCCTTGGACAAGAATTCCTGAAAGTAATATAGTTTTGTTATTTTTACGTCTTTCAGACACTCAGCTCACTGGCCCTTGTTTTTGCACTTCATCACTACAAGCCAACTCCGCTTTATGTGATGGATGAAATTGATGCTGCTCTGGGTAATTTTCCTGTATCATCTTTCATATATTTTTTTTTAATCAACATCTTTCCTTTTACCCGTATGTTCTCCATTCGCTCAAGTTCCTTCCATGTGCAGACTTCAAAAATGTTTCTATTGTTGGGCATTATGTGAAGGACAGGACAAAGGATGCTCAGTTTATAATCATAAGGTAGGTTCGATAGCCTCTGGCGTTTATTGCTAGTTACTCACATAGTTTCTAACAGTGTACATTGTGTTATCTTTTATGGTATCTGCAGCCTGAGAAACAACATGTTTGAATTGGCCGATCGACTCGTAGGTATCTACAAGACTGATAATTGCACCAAGAGCATTACAATTAACCCAGGGAGTTTTGTAGTATGTGAAAAAGCTGCCTGACGATGAGTTTGGTTTTACTGGCATTCCTTGATTAGCGGTCCCCATGTCAGGATCTCATCTATTTATTCGATTCTATTCTAACCAGCTTACAGATATCAACTGCATATTTAATTTTTGATATGTATTATGTATAGCAGCTTTTCCTTTTAGGCACAATTAGTGTATGAAGCTGACACGAATCGACGCTAAATAACAAAGTCCTGAACATTGTCCAAACAAAAATAGGTTTGCTGCCAGTAGTGCGCCTATAACATCTTTGGTGGTGCCCTTCCCTTCTAAAGCTTGAGATCGAGAGACATGAATATGTAAGTTGCTGGAGTTCCATAAATCTCAAGGCCGTTTTACTTCTCAGTTCTTCATTTGATTAAATCTCAAGGATTTTTTTTCTTCTGCAAAAAATAAAAGAACCTTCGATCCATGCCCATTATCTAATTAATTGCGCAATGGAATTGTGCTATAACTCTCAAAACTGTTTTTTAGCACTAGCCAAAACTCAAAACACTAGAAAATATCTAGCAAAACTGGCCGTCCTCTGTTCCTGGGCTTGTTATCGTTAGTTCCCTGTCAACATTGTCGAATACTGTCCTGACAAAGCACCTCACTCTTTGGCATCTTTTCCTAAAGTAACAATGTATATACACTTTGTCCTCTTGTACATAACTCAGATTCCTATCCATCGCTATCAACTCAACACACGAACTTATCGAAATTGTACTAAAACTCTGTATTTGGGACATCCATCAATTTATCTTTTTCTAAGATGATGAATTTGGGGGCATATTAGTTATTAGAAAATCTATTTACACGTCCGTATTTTTACTTTTGTATATTATTAACATGGCACTATAAGAAAAATTTTAAAAATAAAATCTCTCTTAAATTAAATCTTAATTACCTGGATGATGATGGCTGGAGGATATACATTAATAAAAACTGTTGCATACCCGTGACTCCTGGGTCGGAAGTGGACTCTCGATCGATGTTGGCAAAATTTTTTAAACGAGAGCTTCAGTCACATGATGTTAGCAATCTTAAAATAAGACCAGTTTGTGTATATGTGTGTTTATATGCATAAAATAATCAATAAGCTGTCGTTTTGCTCATGATTGTTTTCTTGGAATGATATTGGTAAGATTCTCACAGCAGACTAGATAGATCAGACCTGACTCGGAATGATGGTACACACGTCTCTTAACTTTCTAAACCTTTTCTTCTTTATTTCATAATTAAGTATAAGAAGTTCAATACTTTCAGACTCTCTAGCATGCAATAATACATCATCATTATAAAATCTTGTGTGAAATTTGTCTATCTAATAATAGTATAAATCATTTATTTGTATTAATATTGAGAATTCTAAGTATAAACCAAAACGGCAGTCAGTACGGACTCTGAAGAGTCGGGAGAGCCTTGAGATCTAAAAGAAATAGGTTGAGAGTATTACTTGAGAGATATTTCACAAGAAAATTGAGTTGTCCATGGAAATTTCATTTTTATTTGAAACGAAATAACCAAACTTAATCGCATAAATATTGCCACATTAATTATTTACCAAAGTACGTACTTGAATGGAGCCCAGAACGTATATCGGGTTGAGATCAGACACCTCCAAAAAAAATTTAGTATTTAGAGATACTCACGTGATAAAACTCCGCATGAAAATAAATAAAGACTATATATCTCTTCACTCCATAGGATTCTCTCTTATTTAATTAAGTATCGTCTCTCATTAGCCATCTGGCCTATAGTTTTGGATCTCTATCTCTCTCTACAATGGAGGCCGAACCCCATTACGGTGTCTCCGTCACCGAACCTCTCATGCATGGTGAGTCGAAGCGCCCTGAGGCAAAGGATGTAGAGGCAGATAACGGCGATCGTAACACTGTCAGCGCCGCGTCCTTTTTCATGACCAGTTTCCATGGACTCAATGCACTCTCAGGTTCTTCTCTTCTCCTTGTTTCTCATGTACTTACTTCTGCGGATTTTATTTCATATATGGAAACTCGTTGATCATCCACTTATCACTCATATATACGTACACAGGTTTTTGTAGCCTCATATGTTTGACTTACTATATTTAGTAACGTCTTTGTTTCCAAAATCTTAATGATCTATTCCTCATGCTGGGTTATTTATGATCAGTACTGTACGTAGCTCTATATTCAAGCGTTTGAATTTGCAGGCCGACAAATAAATCTTGAAATTTCTGGAGTTTAATTTGAGTTTACTATCCCTAAAGAACTAGCAAGCAACATGAATTGTGGGTCCAAAATAAGGTTTATTTTTTATTTTTTATAGGCATAGAAATATATTTCGGAATGAACGAGATTAAAATGAAAAGAACTCATGATTTGAATTCGATCTTGTGGAACCAAAGAGAGTTTGAGAAACTTCTTGCTGTTGTAGTGATCCATAATCTTGATCATAGAATTATTAGAAAAGGGTCCCAGCTTTCATGTTATCGCCGGTTTTTGGTAGAATTTGAGGCCCTATAAAGAGCTTAAAGCATGGTGCTCAATTCCCAAAACGCCAGTTCAAATAAATACAAATTTTTCGTCATTCATTGAATAGTTTAATAAGCAGTGCGCCTTTATAAATAATTTGTCGTCTTCTTCTTCAAGCCGTCCAATGCACGTTAATGCACATCATGAGTTTCATACCTAACCCAATTAAATAAAATTATGAGGTTAATAGTTATTGGGTTGAGTTGGATGGAATATTATTAAAATATTAATTTTTAATATTATTATTATTTTAAAAATTATAAAATTAAATTATTTATTATATTTTATATAAAAATTTAAAAAAATTATAATAATAAATTGAGAGGAGAGGACATTAGTATAAATGTATATACGTTATCTCCTAGAAAAGTACATCAGCAACGAGGAATTTGGAAACTGCAAAATTAACGTTGTGATGATATCTACTAGCTAGCTAGTGAGCGATTGCCAGCTAGCTTTAATAAGTGAAATATTTGAGCGGACAAAGAGCTCTACAATCACTTGGAAATCTGGATGAAGGCCAAACGCATTGCATGGAAACCAAAAATAAAAATAAAAATAAAAATAAATGGAAAAAATACACAAAGACCTCCCAAACATTGGCGGATTATAAATTTTGGTTATCGCCTTTTAAACTATCAAAACATTGCAATATATCCGGTCCCTCTTCTTCCCTTAAAAAGAGAAAATTACCCGCTTAAGATTCTAAAAGTTACAAATTAAGACTATTAAATAAAAAATAATTCTATAAGAAAATATGTTTATTTTAAAATTTTTTATTTTCAAAAATATTTAAAAATATATCATTAGATAATAAAAAAATAAAATATTACCAAAAAATAAACTTTTTACGTTTTCATTATTAGGTAATTATGTCAGATTTTTAATGGAGGGGTACGTACATTAATGCAATTTCTTGCTAGTTTGAGAAGATATATAATTGTCAAAATTGATAGTTTGATGGGTGATTGCAAAGTGGATATTGCATGCATGGTAGTATATATTACGTACAAGGGGTTTTTGTAATTATCCTCAAAATAAATATATGAAGAGAAAATAGGTACCAACAGTGTGGTCCAACGTCGACCCATGCATGCATTCATAGCCTAGAGATCATTGTTAGATTGGCCAAGAAGAGAAGTGGTGGTTTGATATATTGACATTTTAGCAAGAGGTCTATCGAGAGACACCTGCGCGCAGCAACTATATATACAATTAGTTTCGTCGAATTAGCTAGCTAGCGGGCACTCATGATCAGTTTGTTTGGATTATAAAGATCATTGTTGTTAGAATTTTCATGACTACTTCCAATTAATTCTTGGTTAGAGGATCCTAACTAAAGGGAAGAAGTTGCAAGTGGCAAATCTAGGTACCACTCGAAGCAGTGGCGCGTAAATTAAGGTCCAAGCACAAGCAAAAGATCGAGTGGTAAATGGCTGGGTTTATGCAGTAAAAAAAGGAGGGGGTTGGAAGAGAGGGATGACGGGAGAGGATATAATTAAGTAATTGCTTGTGCATGGGTGTTTTTACGATCATGCAGTCGAAAGAGTCGTACAGCTACAATAATGAAGAATATAGAATTTATTTTCTTAAGTTGGACGATATTTCCAACTGGGTTACATGGTTTTCATGCAGAACAAGTGTGATGCACAGTACTAGCAACAAACGAATATTGCTAGGACTGCACGGCTGATCCATACTCTGCGATTAGATGAAAAATTAAAATAACTGCTGAAAACGTGGTCGATAATGATAGTTTGGAGGCTTTGGTCCCTGCTACTTAATATAATAATTAATATTGTTGGTCCAATGTGTGGTGCCTGTAGCCTGCTACCACTGATCATGACTTGTCCTGATCTCTCGAACCTTCGATCAATTGTCTTCAAGTTAATTAGAGAAGACAATATTCCCTTTGCACCACGTACATCTTGGTTCATCTCAGGATCATACGACTGCTCAATCCTCATACTTCACTGAGTTGCAAAAAATTCAAAAATATTACTAACAAACAAGAAAAATAAAATAAGACAAAATAAAAGATGCAATACTACTATATATGACGGCGAGCACAACAGTACTAATCAGCTCATGATCTATATATATATATATATATATATAATTTGGCTCGATGATCCCAAATTCTTTGGACTAATTTCAATTTATGAATGTTATATATTTTTTCTGTTGTGAGATTAACGTGCTTGGTGTATTTATAGAACATGAATGCACTCACCGTCCTCCGTTTTCAACGTGAAATTCATGTGAATTTGCGGAAACTTTAGGACGTATGGTCCTAGTCTCCTAGAATAAATCGTGTATGGAAATGCTGTAAAGTGACTTATGAAAAAACGTTTGGCTACCATTGATCATGTGCAAATCATGGTTTTATACGTTTCACGTCTCACTATCCGGCCCAAACGACACTATCATCAGCGTCATCGGTACTTGGAACCTTATCTTTCTATTCATTATAATGAGCGTTTCTCCTCGGATGGAGGAAAAAGGTTTATGCCACTACTTATACGTGTTTGTTATTATAAAGTTTCCTTGAGTGTTTAAATATAAATTAAATGATGGAATTTATGTAATTTTTTTAGCTTCGATATATTTTCCTTTTTTTTTTTAATTGTTCCCAATCATAAAGCTATAGTACTGATCTTCTTACCGGCTAAGTTCAAAGGTTGGTTTCATTCTACTATTTAAAACTGTTTGGGGAAGTTGATCGGCGGGGGATCAGAAGGGATCGGAGAGGTCAATTATGAGCCTCTCGCGCGCCCATTTAATTTGACTAGTCCATCCACATGTGCATATAAACTAAGTATCATGCAGCTAGCTAGCTAGCTAGCGGACAAACTTAATTTTAAGCATAGGAACTAGATGTCAAATTTGCAAGGTTTTTCTTACTAGCTAGACATGATGTCTTTTTGGGAGAGGAAGGAACAAGGAAAGTCGCCTTATTTCTCCATTGTAGTACAAAACTTGATAGATGACGCATATAACATGTGTACAATTTAGATGTGCATATGAATTGTATTAATGCATGTAGGACAAACTGATTAGAAGCATAGGAAGATGTGCACTTTGCAAGGTTTTCCGTCCTAGATTTATGTCTTTTTGGGTGAGGTAGAAGGAAGGGAAATGTCCTCATTTCTCACGGTGCAGTACGGCTGTACTGGACTTTGATGGATGACACCCATCGCTTGTGTTCAAGAGTGCTAGTGTTGTCACGTGTTCTAAAGACTAGGCTGGCGTATTAATACCCCCCTCCATCTTGGCAAATGTCATTAGGAAAGTGTCTTGAGGATTCTCGGTTATTTTGTCGACATTTACCACCTCTCCTCTCTCTCTCTCTCTCTCTCTCTCGCCATCTCCTTCTTTCTTCTCCAATGAAGGCCACGCTCTCAGACAATTCACCCTTAAGCGTGCCTCTCATTCTTGATGAGAAGCAAAATGGGCTGGCTCATAAACTAGAGGAAGTGGAGTCGAACTGTCATCTCTCCAGTACAACTAACATCTCATTCTTCAAAACATGTTTTAATGGGCTCAATGCTTTGTCAGGTTCTAAATTTAACATGTGTTTCTTATACAAATACAGTTTTATTATTCACTAAAGCCATTAGAGCCCGTCCTGCATGCATGCCTTCGTTACTTTACTACTGTAATTGTTCTTAGGTTTGAAGTATTACTTGATATTTACAGCAATCTCTCATGATCTCGTTTTGGGATTTTGGTCATGTATCTCCAACATTTTCCTCGAAGCCTTTGATTGGAAACTGTCAACTGCGTTCTGATAGAAAACTTTAACAACTAGCATCTTCAAATTTCAATCGTTCATTTTTTTGTTTACTCCATCCAGCTTTGCTCTGGGAAACAAACATGAGATTCATGGGAGTTCACAAAAACGTTTCCTAATCACGTAGTTCTTGATCAGTGCTAATTCAAGCAAGAAATGACGTTTCGTTGCTATTACCTCAATTGAAGAGGAGTTTTATTACTATGCCTAATTCTAGCTCTCTCTAAATATGATTTTCAGGAGTTGGGATACTATCAGTTCCATATGCACTAGCATCGGGAGGATGGTTAAGCTTGATACTTATATTTGTTATAGCCATTGCAGCCTTTTACTCAGGCTTGTTGATACAAAGATGTATGGATATGGATCCTGATATCAGAAGTTATCCTGATATTGGCAATCGCGCATTTGGGAACAAGGGAAGACTACTGGTATCGGTTGTCATGTACATAGAGCTCTATCTTGTTGCGACAGGATTCCTGATTCTAGAAGGGGATAACTTATATAACTTGTTCCCCAACTCGGGATTCGAAATGGCAGGGATAACGATCGGAGGAAAACAAATGTTTGTAATCATTGTGGCCGTCGTAATTTTGCCTTCGGTTTGGTTGGATAACCTGAGCCTTCTTTCCTATATCTCTGCCAGTGGGGTTTTAGCTTCGGTTATCATCCTCTGCTCTATCTGGTGGACTGGTGTGTTTGATGGAATTGGATTTCATGAAAAGGGGACACCTCTTAATTGGAATGGGATACCCACAGCTGTTAGCTTGTATGCTTTCTGTTATTGTGCGCATCCAGTCTTCCCTACACTCTACACTTCTATGAGAAACAAACGTCAGTTTACCAATGTAAGTTAAAACAAGTTGTTTGTTTTATAAACGTACTTTAATTCTGAAGTACATCGTGTTATTTGGACAAGATGAAGTTTTAGTAGCTTTCATTTTGAAATGGGGAAATATGTGAAGCAAGGTACTTTATCTGTTTAGGCTACTCACGTCCGCTTTTGCTGTTTTTTTCTAATGCAGGTCTTGTTCCTTTGCTTTACCTTATGCACTGTCAGCTATGCGTCAATGGCAGTTTTAGGTTACTCAATGTTTGGCTCAAATGTTCAATCACAGATAACTCTAAGCCTCCCAACTGACAAACTTAGCTCTAGGGTGGCAATATACACCACCTTGGTCAATCCCGTAGCCAAATATGCATTGATGGTGACACCTATTGTGAATGCTACCAAAAGTTGGTTTCCATGTCAATACAACAAAAGGATGTATGGCCTCTTAATTAGTACCTCCCTTGTGATCAGCACTGTCATTGTGGCTCTGGTTGTCCCCTTCTTTGCGAATCTCATGTCACTGGTTGGAGCATTTTTAAGTGTCATGGGTTCGATTATACTACCATGCTTATGCTACTTGAAGATCTCGGGCACTTATCACCGATTAGGACTTGAAATGGTGGTTTTATGGGGTATGATACTAATGGGTGTTGCAGTTGGAATAGTTGGTACCTATTCGTCTCTTGTAGAAATAATAGGGCATCTGAGAGCTGATGGTTTGTCTTCGTTGATGGTAAGTAGGGCATGGTCGCCTTACTAAAAGCTGCAGAGCTGTTTCATGTTTTAGCCTTTTAGACAAACTCTGATCTGTACAACTTATACAGAGCAGGAATTAAAGAGTGTAATATCCTGAAGTTATGGAGCTTCTTTATTTCTCCTAGGCGAAAGAACTCTTTTTCTATAGTGTGGAAACTTGCTTCCTTTACAGGTGAGCTATTTGTTCACACTCTGATAATATCAGCAGCATGTTTGTAGCCAATGCAACTGTTAAAGAAGTGTTGCCATTATGTTTATATATATGAGCACTTTGGAAGATGTTAGTGGCCATTCTCTTTGGCAGCCACTTCTGCCCATTTTTTATTTTTTTTTATAAATAAAAAATATATTTTTTTAAAATTTTGTTCAAATTTTGATTCTTTTTAAATGAGGACTCTTTTCATTAAAAAAAAAAAAGAAGCAAAATTCCTAAAAAAAAAAGATTTTTTATAAAGTCAATGAGAAACGGTTGTCAAAAGGAATGCCCCAAGTAAAAGTTCACTTGATACATGTAGTACTAGGTGGCTCGAAATTTTGATACATTAAGGTCACGTGGAAAAGGGTCTGATGCCTTTAGACTAACAAGTAACTGGCAAGGAATGCGATAAGGGGTTATCAAATGAACCTTGTGGTCTCCGAAAGCTATCAATTGCACAATCTCTCTGGTGCTTTTTCTTTTTGAGGTAATGAAGTATCCAATCGGGCATCAGTTTATGCTTTCAGCCCTGTTCGGTTCAAATTAATTAATACTACTTAAAGCATGTCAGAGGAGACTTTTTATGCACATGCATGACAAAATCCCACAAAATTTGACAGAAAGAATGAAAGACTTGCAACACGACCCCACCCTATTGTCAAAGACAAATTCTTAAATTGAATCATCTTTATGAGAGAAAGCTACAACAAATCCATCAATATACGTTACAACTTATTCAATATGTCCGCTCTATAGATCATCAGGTAATAGCTCATACGAAGACGGCTTCTTTAACTGAAAACAGGGCAACTTTTTCTTTTGGGGTAAAGTGAAATAAAACAAGTTCTCTTGGAGCAGTTAAAACAAAACTACAGGGAGCAAAATTAACAGGCAAATCAATTTCATGAAAAGTCAGAGTTGTGCAGTTCCATTTCTCATGTTCTGCAATTTAAAAAGCATCATGAAAGGCAATTCCATCTACAAGTAAACCATCTTCATGTGCAAGCTCATTGCATCAAGTAACTGGTAAAGACCCTCACAATCAGGTCGAGAATCATAGCCAGAAAAGAACCTGTGGATTGACCCACCTAAACTCACACAACTCTCCCCGGCCATTTTCTTCAAACCTCCAGCTTTCATAATCCTCCTCACATTTGCCGCTTTCTCCCACATCCCAACTTCAGAATACATATTTGCAACCATCACAAAATTCCCACCCCTCCTTGGCTCCAATTCAAGCAATTTCTTTCTTACCTTATCCCCCACCCTACCGTTGTCATTAACATCATGGATACTGCACGCACCAAGCAACGTCCTCCATATAATAGGGTCAGGCACAATAGGCATGTTCATTATAAAAGAATAAGCCTCCTCGATATGGCCTGCACGGCCAAGGATATCCACCATAGCACCATAGTGTATCATACGGGGTTTAATCCCATGCACATGCTCCATCTCGTGAAAGTACCGGTACCCATCATCCACTAGTTTTGCGTGGCTACAAGCGCAGAGGACCCCAAGAAAGGTTACGTAATTTGGAGGTATCGATGATTTCTTCTTCATTTTCAGGAATAAATCAAGGGCGTCCATGGCAAATCCATGTTGGGCTAGCCCTAGAATCATTGCACTCCACGTCCAAACATTTCTCTTGTCCATCCTATCAAACACCAACCTCGCATGCTCTACATCTCCAGACTTTGCATACATGTCAACAAGGGAAGTACCCAGATGGCAATTCAAAACCATCCCTCTGACAATCGCCAGGGAATGAAACCATCGCCCTAAGCTCAGGTTTCCAAGTTCAGCACATGCAGAAAGCATTACCACCACTATGGTCTCATCGGGCTCGAACCCACTATCTCTCATCCTTGCAAAATACTGGATCCCATCATCCAATCGTGAGTTCTCAACATAAGCAGTTATTACCGAATTCCAAGAAACAACAGTCCTCACGTGCATTTCGTCGAACACTCGACGCGCATAGAATATTCTCTTACAAGACCCATACGCATTTATCAAAGTGTTCTGAACATACACATCAGAGTTCAAACCGCACTTCACAACATCCGCATGCACCTGTCTTCCCACTTTAAGAGCCGATACAAGGGCGCACGCCTTGAGAAGGAACGGAAAGGTAAGTTTATTGGGCCTAATTCCTCGCCTTCGCATTCCATGGAATACCCGTATTGCTTCTCCCGGAGAATCGCTCGAAGCGTATCCCCTGATGAGAATGTTCCACGGCAAAGGCGACGAGTCGTCCGAGTGATAGAGAAGCGACCGCGCATAGCTCAAGCTCCCTGTGGGAGATAAAGCACAGATTCGGACAAGTTCGCTTGCGAGAAAGGAGTCTCTATGGAGGCCAGTCACTTGCATTTGAGCGTGGACTTGAGAGAGGTGCTTTGTGGAGGAGCAGAGCTTGAGGAGAACGAGGCATTGATGCTTTTTGGAGAAGAAATTCGAATCACAGTTAGGAAAATTGCGCGGGAAGACGGGAATGGCGGTTGGGATTGAAAGCCGAACCATGCATTGGGCTTCGGTGTTGGGAACGGAGGCGTGTTACTAGAAAGTAGAAAGCGGCGTCGTCGAAATATAGAGCCTTCTATTTGAAAAATGGAAAGAGAGAGAGGGAAAAGAAAATATTTTTTACTTGGAAATAATTTATATTAGTGTCGAAATGACAGTGACCTCTGATTAACATAATTTCAGCTTTTAAAATAGAGATTTGAAGATCGAAACTCCATCCTCTAAATATATAAATATATATATATATAGCTTATTTGGAGGTTGGAATTCTTCTGCTGTAAATGGATCAGATTGCTAGTAGCTCTTTCTGGAAAGCTCAATTGCCTTCTAACGTTGGAGAGAACCCGATTCTGATCGCATCCTAAATGACCTATGAAATGAAATTATTTTTTTGTTTTTTGGTTTTTTTTTAATTAAAAGAAGGCTATCAAGGGCCTCAACTGAATTATCTACCACATGATCTAAACTATTACGTGGCATGAAACCGGGATATGCCTTTAGAGTTCATGAGCATAAACAATCCATTGTACCACCTATATTTTCCCAAGTGTATGGTTGAGGGGCACAGATAAATACATCTCGTTTTGGCCCTTTTTTCCATCTGCGTAGAAATTTCAAGAATTCCATTTCTTTCTTACTCTGTTTCAGCTGCAAAATCACCTAACAGCACCATTCTAGATCCTTCATGAATCAAATGGAAAATCAGACGACAAGTGCCACTCAAAAACAGGCCAAATGGAAGCGCTGGAAACCTCTCTTTATCTCCTTTATTTATACACCTCTTTGACATTCCCCCCCGAAACTAAAATCAAACAACCATTTGCTTAAACCAGAGAAAAAAGAAAGAAGACAGTCTTAAACTTGTGTACTGCCCAATACAGCACCTATTTTGATCATAGAAAATGTCACCAGCTCTATCTTTATCTCTTTCACACCCCCCAATCTGCAAATCTCGGGACCATTCAAAGGATAACCACCTTCCCAAAAGTACTTGTAGAGAAAACCCATGTTACAAAACACCTTCAGACATTAAGCTCACCAAGAGAAAGCTATTAAATTCCTTTGCTTTGGGGCTTATAGGGGCAGGCATCTCCATTTCTCAGCCCGCAAGAGCTGAGCCGGGGAGCCCTGTTGAATCCACTTCAAGTAGAATGTCATATTCGAGATTTTTGCAGTATCTGGATGAAGGTGCTGTAAGGAAGGTCGATCTGTTTGAGAATGGCGCTGTTGCGATCGCCGAGATTTTCAACCCAGCACTAGACAAAATCCAGAGGGTCAAAATTCAGTTACCCGGATTGCCACCAGAATTGCTGAGGAAAATGAAAGAGAAGAATGTAGACTTTGCAGCTCAACCAATGGAAGTAACTTGGTGGCCAGCAGTACTCGATTTGTTGGGGAATTTGGCTTTTCCATTGATATTGATTGGCTCTTTACTTCTTAGATCATCATCAACAAACACTCCAGGTGGCCCTAACTTGCCATTTGGACTCGGAAGGTACAGTACTGAAAAAGCTTTTATCTACTCTGTAAGCTAGATTTCATCGAAACGAGAAATTTACGTAGCATGTAATGACTGTACAACCTTACCATATGTCCGTCAACAGGAGCAAAGCCAAATTTCAAATGGAACCCAACACCGGAGTGACATTCGAAGATGTTGCTGGCGTTGACGAAGCAAAGCAAGATTTCCAAGAGATTGTCGAGTTCTTAAAAACCCCAGAAAAGTTTGCAGCAGTTGGAGCCAGGATTCCCAAAGGAGTTCTTTTGGTTGGGCCACCTGGTACTGGAAAGACGTTGCTGGCCAGGGCGATTGCTGGAGAAGCAGGGGTTCCTTTCTTTTCTCTATCTGGGTCAGAGTTCATTGAGATGTTTGTTGGTGTAGGGGCTTCAAGAGTGAGGGACTTATTCAACAAAGCGAAGGCCAATTCGCCATGCTTAGTGTTCATTGATGAGATAGATGCTGTAGGGAGGCAGAGAGGAACAGGTATTGGCGGAGGAAACGATGAGAGGGAACAAACACTGAATCAGTTGCTTACCGAAATGGATGGCTTCAGTGGGAATAGTGGAGTGATTGTTATTGCTGCTACCAACCGACCGGAAATTATTGATTCGGCTTTGCTTAGGCCGGGGAGGTTCGACAGACAGGTACGATATGGTTTCTTCGTCATGCTTTGTACATTAGCCTTTAGGTAACATTATGAAAGAGATATTCGTTTAAGACCTTAATTGGAAATTCATGGTGATGTTGTGTTACTGCTTATATAGGTCACTGTTGGATTACCGGATGTGAGAGGGAGGGAAGAAATATTAAAGGTGCATAGCAACAACAAGAAAATTGATAAGGATGTCTCTCTCAGCGTTGTTGCCCTAAGAACCCCAGGGTTCAGCGGAGCAGACCTTGCAAACCTCATGAACGAAGCTGCCATTCTAGCCGGTAGGAGAGGCAAGGAGAAAATTACAATGAAAGAGATTGACGACTCCATTGATCGGATTGTCGCAGGAATGGAGGGAACCAAAATGACAGATGGGAAGAGCAAAATTCTTGTGGCTTATCATGAAATAGGGCACGCTGTGTGCGCGTAAGTACCTCAAATCCTTTTCTTTTTTGTTCTTGTTTCTGTTTCTTTGAAAGCCTCGCGGCCACTAATGTGATACATTTTTTGCAAACTACAGGACGTTGACTCCAGGCCATGACCCAGTGCAGAAAGTGACTCTGATCCCAAGGGGTCAAGCCCGTGGTCTAACTTGGTTCATGCCTGGTGAAGATCCTGCACTCATCTCTAAGCAACAACTATTTGCTAGAATAGTTGGAGGTCTTGGAGGTCGCGCGGCTGAGGAAGTGATTTTTGGAGAATCGGAAATTACTACAGGTGCAGCTGGAGACTTGCAACAAATTACTCAGATAGCAAGACAGGTATGTGTTCCCCAAAAAAGAAATTGTTTTAAGGTATGTAACTAATCAAACAACTATAAATTATTCTCTCTCTCCAAACAGATGGTAACTACGTTTGGCATGTCCGAGATTGGGCCATGGGCATTGACCGATCCGGCAGTGCAAAGCAGCGATGTGGTACTAAGGATGCTAGCTAGAAACGCCATGTCGGAAAAGCTTGCAGAGGACATAGATTCCTCTATACGAAAAATAATAGAAAATGCATACAAGATTGCAAAGAATCACATTAGAAATAACCGTGAGGCTATTGATAAACTAGTGGACGTGCTGTTGGAGAAGGAAACTCTCACGGGAGATGAATTCAGGGCAATCCTGTCTGAATTTACTGATATCTCTTCAATTGAGACTGATGTCCGGGTGATGATAGAAGTCTAGGGAAGCTCAGTATAAATGTACGGTAATCGAGACTTTTAAAGTCTCAACCATTCTCATGTCAAGGAGGGATGCAAAGCTAGATAGATCTATAGATACAAGAACAATGAACTTACTTGCATGTAATCTGCCAAATGCATCCATGTTCCCAACCATTGGTTCTCCCTTACTTTTGGTTTTTATAGATTTTAGTTTCTATCAAACAAAGTCACTGTACAAGATCGAAATCTTAAAATACTATCAGACCGCAAGACAAGGAGGCAAAAATCTGTCATTATACACTCTTGAAAGTTGAAACGCCCTTAGCCCCATCTCAAGAAAATAAGCTATCAAGTTAATTTCTCTATTCACATGTTTAAATCGAACAGATAAGTCCCTCATTGCAGCCTCTATATTTCCCATCTCTCTCTGAAATCCCAATGCATCATACCATCTTCTGTTAACCAACTAAACAATAAGCATAATCAGATTCTACCTCAACACTAGAGCATATCTCAAACCATAATAGAAATGCATACATGCCCTTTGCAAGTGTTTTCTAGGATTGGGACTATTTGCCCCACTCTATTTGTTGCAGTGCATATTTCAGTTAAGCAACCATGTAATTTCGTAAAAAATAAATCCCAAATTAAGAAACCCTAAGAAGCAATTTAATGAAATTTAAAGCAAGCATCCTAACCACTGCACTGGTCATCAGCACCATTCTCTAAAGAATAGACTGAAAGGGCCCAAGGGGCCAAACGATAAATATGTACGTGACTACTTCTGGCTGGAACGGATGCTTTTGTATTAAATTAGACTTTAATGGGTAGTCAGTGAAGGACAATTGTTATTTACTAAAGCAAATAAACTTTTCAGGGAGAAGATTTATAAGGTGTCTGTGAAGAAGACCGTATGGTCATGTCCATTCATTTTCTGTGCCGAGCAAAGCAATAATGCCGCTGCTCCTGTCTCCCTATCATTCAAGTTTCTCAGTCGTCAGCAACTCTACCCCGAGACTTTTGAGTTGGATTCTTTGGACTAGTTGGTTGCACATTGCTTGGTTGGTTAGTTTTTCAGCAGATTTTTCAATTTTGTTGCTTTATTTGCTTATAAATGCAAATGCAGCATTTCAGATCCTCACAAAAACAGGCGCGTTTGCTTGAGAGAGAGAGAGAGAGAGAGATGAAAGGAACATATGGGATGCTAATCGTCATTTTCATGTTCCAAATTCATCAAGCAGCAGTTTGTGGTACTCAATTACATAATGTCTCTAAATTTGTTCAAAAGGTGCTTGACTAATACAGAAGCTCGTTCTTATCTACATTTGGTCTCTTAATTCTTCTAAACCCCTGCCTTTTTCATCACTCTATTAATATAGAAATATTTTTTAAGTGGCAGGTTCCAGTAGCCTCAGCAGGAAGAAAATATGATTTCATTTACCTCGTCCAACAGGTTTGTACAAAGAAAATAACTTTATTTCTTACATATATCGTATCAGTACACTTCTGTTTTCATCTATCTTAAGGGTTGCATAGTTCACTTGTCTCTCTTTGATCAGTGGCAGATTTCTTTGTGTAACATAAAGTCTTGCCTAAAACCAGCAAGGCCAGCATTTAGCATCCATGGGTTATGGCCATCTACTTATTCAACGAAAACACCTTCCAACTGCACTGCTACTGTTAGCAAGTTTGCACCGCAAAAGGTACTTCACCATTTCTTAGTATTTCATGCAAATAGCAGATACTATTGTAAGGCCTCAATTAAACGGGATACCTGATATAATTCAGACCCCAAAGATATTAGAATGATAATGTGTTCTATATGTTTTCGGTAAAATCCATATGTTCTTTCTTTATATCTCTTGGGACAGATTTCAGACCTCAAAGATAGATTGGACATGGAATGGCCATCGCTCCTGCAGGAGAGTAATTATGAGCTCTGGAAAGAAGAGTGGGAAAGCCATGGAAGTTGCTCTCAAGCCATGCTCCCTCAGCATGCATTTTTTGAGACAGCACTCAGACTTAAGGAGAAATATAAACTCCAGGAAATGCTAGCAGAGAAAGGTTTGTTTTGTCATCACTACTTAAGCTTTCCATTCGTTTGTAGTATTCAACTTATGCTGCCAATATATGAATTCAACAACTTTCTTACTAACCATAAGTTAATGTAAATAAAATTATTGACACAGATATTTATCCATTTGGTAACCTCTACCGCCTAGATGGAATTATCGATGCCATTGCTACTGCTACGGGGCACAAACCTCAAATACAGTGCAGCTTGTACAAGCAAGTACCTCTGCTTTCAAACGTTTTCCTGTGCTTTGACTACAATGCAACTAATATAATCGACTGCCCCGTGAAGAAGAGATGCCGATATGATGAAATAATGATCCCTTACTACATGTTTGGTTCGCGAAGAAACTAAGTGAGAGTAAGGAAATGCTAGAGGAATTACTTTTCTTCCTTTTTCCCTCTGTTTGTCGTATATATGCTTAATTTCCACCAAAAAGAAAATTCCATTTATGACATGCAATCAGGACGCCGAAGAAATCATATCATGTCTAGTTGGGGCACATTTATGTCAATCGTGGCTTCTCTACAATTTCTTTCTTTTCTATTTCTGGCTAGATCTCGGATGAAAACTTCAAAATAAAACAGACGCATATTGTTTGTAAAATACACAATAATATAATAAAAATTATAATTAATTAAAATTAAAATAAAGTTAGTTTAGACTGAGATACGAAAATATCGTTCTCTTGAAGAAAACTCAAGCACTCTGCAGTGTACAAAATTTTAAATTAACCGGTACAACAAAAATCTTCTTGATTTGACTCTTTCAAAACTATAATAGCTCAACTGATTGTATAGTCTAAATCAATTCTGCACAAGTAGTTGAACTTAAAACTTTACTAAAAGAATACATTTTTTTATATAAAAATATTCTAAAAATTAAATATATATTTATTAAACTTGTTTTTCTTATCTCATTTTTTTTTTAAAGTATATACTCTTCTAGTATTAACTGCAAGACTGCACAAAAATATACATATAGTTCATAGACGTAACCCGAAAAAAAAAAAGAATAAAATGAAGTAAAGGAGCCAACGTTTACAACCCATTAATGCCATGTTAAAACACAAAGAAACGTAAACTTTATTACAAGCCGTTAAAACCAACTTCCAGAAAACCATTAAAGCAATAAAATTGCCTCAAACCCAAAACGGTACGATCACTTAAAGACAAACTCTCTCCAACGGAAATGCTATTAACTACCATCAAATTGTGAGAGAATGAAACGTAAAAAACAACTGTGAGAAATAAATGTTATTAAAAAATACTAACATTTCCTTGCTATTTTTTAATAAAAATAAATAAATAAGAAAAATATTTTTAGATAAATAAGGATTATTATGCATAATAAAAGTGTGTTCTGCATTGAACCATCACTTGGTAAAATAACAACATTTACTTCAGAGTCAATAGTGGTCTCAGACTTGAACTATGATTGTTTAAAGAAAATAAAGAATTATTGCTTACACATACTAATCCAGGTGTTGACATGAACTTTATTAGCCAGCACATTATGACTTTGTGCTCATCCCAGTTTCATGAGTGTATTTGAGAATAAACCCAAATCTCATAGAGAACGGCCCTACTCTCACACTCACATAGGTGAAATCTGTCGATGGTGCTCCTATGATTTTTACACTCTACTCATAAGAATTACATAATTTCATTAAGAATTTCTCTAAAAACTCATCCTCCATAATATTACAGGATAAATACACTCACATCATAAGAATGAGAAATAAAAATAAATAGTATATTTCTTACGACCATCATATGATTCGTTGTTTTCATTAAACCCAGTTCTCAGGATCACTGATCTCCATGTTGGATATCTTCATATATGACTCATGAATTTATGAGTTTTAATCTTATTTATTTTGATATATTTCAGATCATTTTTATTGTCAAAGCTTTATTTAGTGAATCCATATTAATAACACCATCAATAAAAAAAAAATCTCATAGTATTATATTTTTCTTTTAAAGGATCTAAATTTATCGTTATAATAACGATTTTGTACTCTACCAATTATAATAGTACTATCACATTGAATTAATATGGATTTTTTCACAAAAGAATAAATCTCTCAATCATACGGCAGCCAACCAAATGTTAAAGCAATGAGCAATAAAATCTTAAAACGGCTTAAAGCAATAATAAAAAGCTTTCGGTTGTGGCACTAAGTCCAAAATTAATACCATATACGTTTAAAAGGAAGCTAACCGGCAACAAATAATAGAGGCAGCCGACGTAAATATAAAATCACTTGGAAAAATTTCCGCGCAACTTAAATGCACTGAACAAACATGAACGTACATTTAATATCAAAAAGTTAAAAATATTCGACTTTACTCCCATAAGCTCGGAGAAAAAAAAAAAAACTTGAAAGAAAACGTTAGGGGCTAAATCTTTTGAAAAAAAAAATATTATCTTCTAAAAACTTAACTCCCACTAATTTTGGATTTAAAAAAAAAAAAAATCTTTTCATAAAAAAAAAATACACTTTACTCAAAAATCACTTTATTCCAATATGTTAAAAAATGGACGGCTATTTTTCATTCCATATCTAAGAAAGGAATAAGCATGTATGCCAAAACATTTAAAGAATAATGCACATAAAAAGAAACATTATATATTTTATTCTTAATATTCAATTTAAACATCACATCACAAACATAGCCCTTATCCATAAAAACTTCATTTTTTGTAATTACATATTGATCAAATTCTATAGATGTCTCCTTTTATTTATGGCGCATCAACTTTTAAAATTTCCTTCGTGATAGATTTTTCATCTATCAGTTGATATTGAAAGAAACGACTTGCTGTATATTTCTTATCTTCTTTGCAGAGATGTAAGTAGTGTTATAATAATCATAAAATTAATCCACAAGATAATTTAAAAGATAATATCGACAGTTATACTCATCTTTGATATATTCTTCGTGAGCTTTCACTTATACTTCAATCATGTTTTTGGTAGTGATCTTGTCAGGATTTTTTGTTGTGAGAACATAAGAGACGTTGTTAGATAGAAAAAAACATTACACTTCCATATATTGAAATAAGCTCCTTTGAAACGGAATGGATTGTTGAAATCTCCAATACTTTTCGTGAATTTTTCAGTTGTAGGCTCCATGTCTGAATCTCCTTAAAATTATTGGTGAAATACACAATAATATAATAAAAATTAAAATTAATTAAAATTAAAACGAAACCAGTCTGAATTGAGGTATGAAAATATCATTTTTTTAAGAGATTCAAGACATCTGCAGTGTACAAAGTCTCAAATTAACCGGTGTAATAAACATTTTTTTTTTACTTTACTCTTTTATGATACAACAACTCAACTGATCGTCGTATAACCCAAACCAACTATGTACAAGTGGTTAAGCCCAAAGTTTCATCAAAAGAATACATTTCTTTTATCTGAAAATACTCTAAAAAATATATGCTCACTAAATTTATTTTTCTTATCTCGCTTTCTCTAAAGTATATACTCTTCTAGTACTAACCGCAAGACTACACAAATATATACATATAGTTCATAGACGTAGCCGAAAAAAAAAAAAAAGAAAAAAAAAAAAGAAAGGAATGAAATGAAATAAATGAGCCAACGTTTACAACTCCTTAATGCCATGTTCAAATACAAAGAAACGAAAACTTTATTACAAGCCCATTAAACAACGTCTAAAAAATCATTAAAGCAATAAAATTGCTTGAAACCCAAACCGGTACGATCACTTGAAAGACACAAACTCTCTCCAACGGAAATGTTATTAACTACCAACAAATTATGAGAGAATGAAATCTAAAAAACAACGGTAAGAAATAAATATTATTAAAAAATACTAACGCATGAAGTTAATTTTATAATATTTATTGAGACTTTCTAAAAAAATTTGCACAAAAATCAATCAATATTATAAAAATTATTTCATGTGTTAGATCACTTCTCGATATAATAGTTTTTTTTAATTATTAAATTCATTTTAATTCATAATTATAATTTTTTTAAATTTTTTTAAACGTAATTTAAGATTATATTTAGATATTGAATTGAATTGAATTGATATGATAAAATATTATTAAAATATTATTTTTTAATATTATTATTATTTTAAAATTTTAAAAAATTAAATTATTTTTTATTTTTATGTTAAAATTTAAAAAAATTATAACGAAATAAATAAAAAAGAATTGAGTATCCAAACGTACCCAATTTGGATAAGATCGGAGTGAGTTACATCCCATCTTGAATCCGATGCTTGTCTACTCGTGGCAATTAACTATCTGACAGAACTGCAACAATGTTTATTGCTAAATCCAGTCTTGGAAAAAAGGACAAGCATCGGATCCAATGCTTGTTCTTTTTTTTTTTTTTTTCCTTTCTCTTTATTTTTTGTCAATGAAAATATCCGAACTCACTCATGGATTATTCCCACCCCAAAATCTTGAGACGGTTCAAACAATTAAACACATCATAGTTCATTCATAGGCGATGGACCATCAAAAGTCCCATGTATTTTGAAACCACTCGGAAACTAAAATGCAGACAGGAATACTGCTTTATCTGACAAAAATATTATCTCGGTTTAATTAGAACCCCTCAAAGAGGACATATAAAAGAGTGAAATTCTTTATTCTTTGTATTAAATGTATAAAGAATTATTGTTCTCTCTCTCTTCTTTTTTTTTTTCTGTCTCAATTTTTGGCAAAATGATCAAAATATTTAATTGGGTAAAGAAAAATCATTTCATTGCAAGATAGCCATCTATAACAATGGCGAATGCTCCCTATGGAGAGATTAGAGAGCAGTACTACCGCGATGATTCACGTGCTGATCTTGGCACTTAGCAGTACTGAACTCTCTCATGCTTCTTCTTCCTCGTAAGTCATATGTGTTTAATATCCACACAACCTCGAACAACTGTAATGCCCTACTTGCTTACAATATTTAATCTAAGATTAGCGAGTTCGATGCGATACCACAAAGTCAAATATTATTAATGTCTATGGTACGAGAGGACAATAGTAATGTCTATGATGATATATATATATATATATATGTTCGGTTGCCTACATAAAATATGATGTTTATTTTCTATCCTAGTAATTGTTCTTTCAATATTCTATTCAGTGGCAAATTAAGCCACGTCAAGTTATATGAGAGAGAAATTGATCACCCAAAAAAAAAAAAAAAAGATAAAAAAAACATCGAGCGTTGTCCTGTCTGTAACCGATTTTGACATCTAAAAGGGACTGTATACCCTTTGTTACCGTTATTTCGTTTAGCATGGTAGTTTCAAAGGTTCCTTCTATAAACGTGGATGGTAACTGGTTGGGATCGATACATGCAGTATAAACGGATAATATTTTTACCAAGATATGGAATTCCCAGTTGGGTTTTCTCCCGAATTGAAGTGCAGCCAGAAAACCGCGGGAAGGTTTGAGCTATTAGAGGTTCGCATCTGTCTTCGCCATCAAGGGGAGGCTGTTAATTTCCCACTAAACAAGTCCCACCGTCTGCGTTTACAATTCATAGTGGCAGACAGCTCGTGGCTTCAAATGGAAATTAGGCCTCGATACCTTGACTTTATAATGGTTTCCTTGACTTTGTTCGTCTATCCTACCAGGGTTTAATAATGGTTATCTAACTTATCTTTCAATTGATGAAGATTTCCTACCTCAAACCACTTTTTCAAGTCGAAAAGAGAGACGCAATACGTAAATCCCACTATATTAAATGCTGTGATGGACAATATAGACCTCAATATTAAATATAGTAGGATCCACATGCTATATCTCTCTTCCAAAATTGTAAGAAGTTTTTCGGTGAGAAATTGTAGAAAATCTTGATCCATCTTCAACACCACCAACTAAAGACTGCTCAAATGAAAAAATCAACTCTGTTTTAACATCCATCCGATCATTCATTTGAACTCTTTAGGACCTGAACACGAGGGATCTGGACAAGTGCTCTTTCTGAATAATTTCATACTGAACCTGGCACTGATGAATCGACCAAAAAGGAATGATGTTAGTATAACATGGACCAACGAATTAATCAAAGTCCGGATGCAAAATGGGGGGCATTAACCAAAAACTCATAAATTGAAGAAAATACTAGTAGCGTTAGTCATTGTGGTTGATTCTGTGTATAGTGACTCCATTTTCCTAATCACTATAACCTGGTTAGGAGGTGAGAAAACCCCTGCAATAGCTCTTAGAACAACAATTTCACAGGAAGCTGAAGACTTGGAATTGTGGTGGATGAGACAATCATTTGCATTACCAGTAAGGATAGATGTATGGCCCCGACTAGTCGGACCAGTAGTGGTCTTGAGTTGCATTGGATGATAGTCACACTAACCCTACCTCTAATTTGCAATGTCATTGATTAAAAGGCAAGGAAGTAATAAACCAAATTCTGACTATATCAATCAAAGTCAACCACTTATGCAGTACAAAGAAATGCAGAGTGCTCCTACCTGCTGTCTTCTTGTACCAAGTGCAGTCCCCCTATTTTCTCTTACTAAATCTATACTTAATGGTGTATCACCAAATCATCACCTGTTGACATTCGTAAAACCTGACCATAATTTCTTTAGCATATGAACAACATAAGCAACCACCATCATCGTCTTTTTTGTAGACATGAAGATCCGGGACAATGGAAATCCATGTATCACCAAAATATAAGGTTCCATTGACATTTTATAGTAACCATATAGACAAGATCCTATTACCATGATATAAGCTTGACATATTATTCTTCATTCTTATAAAAAACAACATTAGGAGAATTACTCACAAACATTTCCATAAAAAGTAAGCAGAGCTACAGATGTTATTTGCTTATGTGTCAATACACTCGATATACAGCCTCCATAAGTAATATTTGCTAAATTTTCAAAACACATTGTAGACAGCTTACATTATTAACAAATAGTCCGGAAAAGTGAGCAACACAACAAAATATAACGGCAACCCACCCCTCCGAGAAAATTTTGGTTTCACAGAAATTCCAGAAACTTTGAATCCAAAAGTAACATGCCAAATGTGGATTTTGTAGGTTACCACATATGAAATGAATCCAAAATGTGCCCGCACCAAAATGCTCTGGACTCCTGTTGAGTTGCCCCGAGAAAGAATCCACAACTATATTATGAATAATCTTCATGCTCAAGCACACTCCCTGATCCATTTAACATAACTAGGGTCTCTGTGTAGCTAACAACCTGAAAGGAATCACCATATATCGGAAGCTCTCTTTGTTCTTGTGTTCTTGGGTCGTATAACACCAACCATCCATTTTTATTTCTTAGAAGAACAAAACCATCGTCCCGAAGTTCTATCAGACTGCTAAAATGTGGACGGGGTCCGATTGTGAACATCAATGTCCAAGTCTTTTCCTCACCAGACTCATTCATCACGCATATATCATAAAATCTCCTCGCCAAATCATTGTATACTAAAATCAAAGCTACAGAATCATTAATAACAGCAATAGCCTCAGAAGAAGGTCTTTTGGTTAAGGGAGGCAACGCTATCTCTTGGAACACCTCATTGCTCATATCAAATGAAAGCATCAACCGGTGGCCCGAGCCGCCACGCTCACAAGCCCACCAATAATGAACCCCATTTAAGTAGGAAGGAAAACGAGGAGAATTGATACGATAATTTGGGTTAACGGATGTGTTGATCACTCTCCAAGAATCAGTACTAAGGTTATAAACCTCGACTTGGCATCGCAGAAAATTGAAGTTCAGAATCCTAATTACCTTCAAATCGCCAGTCTTGGGATCAAGTCCGAAGCCGAAACAGAAAGAAAAGGTAGTGGGCATTTCTGCCGGGCGTTGGATTATGGGTAGCGCCTTTGATTCCCTCGTCGCAGGGTTCCATAACACTAGCCCATCTCTGGGTCCACGATCTTCGTCGTCGTCGTCGTTAAGCTCAGCGGGAACACCAAAGAGACACAGAATCCCATTGCAGGGACCGAAGACCACGAGTTCCCGAACATCCCGAGGGAAGAACTGTAACAAATCCACGTACCTGGAGACCGCTAAGGTTTTGTTAGAGTGGAGGGAGACCCAGGGGGTTCGGGTAATCTCGTGTTCGCGGTTAAGAAGGAACCCACGGTGGCGTTTCTCAGAAGTGGCCCAAAAGAGGTGTTTGGCGATGAAATTAGGGTTTCTGATAAGAAAGTACCAAGCTTTATTTACGCACTTGAATCGCATCAGCGATTCCACGGGCAGCCTCGAAAGGATTTCCATTACCACATCTTCTGGGAGATCCCTTATCAACATCTGCTCTGTTCTTCTTTCTCAGTCCCCGCTTACAATCGCTCTCGCTCAACCAAAATTATTTGATTCTTGAATGTGGAATTTTTCCATTTGTATATGGTCATTCCTTCATTCATATTCGTCCATCGCTACGCTAGTCGGTAACGGGTTGTAGCCAGTAATGTCAACTATTGTCTAGACATGCTTTCAATGTTTTTACTTTTTTCCCCATGGACAGGATAGCTAACCATTTTAAAACAGCATATGTTCTTATCGATAAAAATAAAAAATAAAAAAACAGTAGATTTTTTTTAGGAGCCCTGATCCACTACAATGCTACACGCTTTTTAGATTTATTACTGTTAAATTTATTTATTTTTCATGAAATACATACAGAAAGCTTGGAGCTAAAATGTCAGCCTTTGCATTCAGCCATTATTATTCATCCTATGTTTTGACAACTATTGAATCTCACTTCCGCTACTTTACACATTGATTGTACCCAAAGAACAAACTAGAAGGTCAAGTGGCCCATAAAAACCAAGCAATGGAATGCTTTGACCTCCATGACTAGTCTAAAAATTGGTAAACAAAGAAAATCTTCCACCAATATTTACCCCCAAACAAGTTTCACCCTTTCTTTTCCCAACATAACTCTGGCATTGCGAGCCCAAATGTATGAGCCCAGTTCCATTGAGCTTGCAAGAAGTTTAAATTGTCTCACCATTGGTACTTGGCAGCAATAAGTACCTCCTCGTAATTCTGGGCAGCATTGTCCCAACTCAGGTCTTGCATCATTCCTCGTTTCTGGAGTCCTTCCCAACTCTGCTTGTATTCTCGGTATGTCAGTAAGCAGTTCCATAATGCGTGTATTAGCTTATTTGCATCAGCACTATCAAATGTCCACCCAAGCCCTGACTCGTTGAATGGATCGAATGGCTGCACAGTATCTCTCAGTCCACCCACAGCATGCACAACTGGAACCGTCCCATAGCTCATAGCATACAATTGGTTCAGTCCACAAGGCTCAAATCTTGATGGCATGAGCAAAATGTCTGCACCCGCAGTTATTCGGTGTGCTGTCTTAACAGAAAAACCAACCCAGCCCCTGATTTTGTCATGGTGTTGGTTCTCAAACTGCTTGAGCAACTGCTCCAGGTCGGGTCTGCCAGTGCCCAGCATGATTAATTGCACGTCCTGACCCGCCATCCATGGGATTGCCTCCGCTATTAGATCAACACCTTTTTGGTGATCCAGTCTCCCAATGAAACCAATCACAGGGACATCCTCTCGAATGGGTAGACCAAGCTCCTTCTGTAAGGCTTCCTTGCACTGACGCTTGCCAGTTTTAAGTGTTTCAATGGAGTAGTTTGTGTAACCATCTGATGCCAGGTAAACATCAAATTGTGGGTTCCAGTCTTTCATATCAATTCCATTCACAATACCCCTAAATTTCCAGTCATTTTCATTTATGATCCCATGCAAACCCCAACCGCCTTCAGAAGTTTTAAGCTCCCAGGAATATCCATGACTAACAGTAACAATACGATCTGCTGTTTTTAAACCAGCCGCAAAGATATTGAAGTGCACACCTCCTACAGGATCATACTGTTTAAATATTTCCAAGTAGTGTTCTGGCAGATCGACATAGGTGAAATCATCAAGAGGCCCCCGACCCTGGGTAAAATAAAATAAATAGTCCAACAAATTGGTGAAAGTTCCAAGTTACCATCCATTAAAAAGTGATATGGGTACAAGAAAATATGTTTGAAGCATATAATACAATTGTGCTTTAGATTTCACTAAGCATAATGGCCATGCATAAGTAATAATATTATCGCGCTCAACATGAGAACCAGAACAATTGAGTCATCTTTCCATCTCAATAAGTTTGGCTCCATTGACAGTTATAGCCAACACTGGGAAATCAACTGATGCTTTTACATAGTGGAAGATGCAACAACAGAATGACTCAACTTACATGGGACGACCAATCATAATTTTTCACTAAATTTCATGAGATATCTCTTTTCCAAAAGAATTCTGAATAGCCCCAACAAGATTAGTCAAGCAGTCAGTTGTTCGACTGCCTATGTTTCAAGGGTTTCATGAACAAAATGTGAAAGCACCTCTTGGTTTATTTACAAAACAATCTAGGTATCTATTTTTTGAGCATACCATGAAAATTTTAAATATATCATCAATAATGGCATGATCTTCGTTTGCTCAATATCGGAAGATATTAAATAACCAAAAAACTTACAGTTAGTCACATGTAAACATGTGCAGATAAGAACATTTATCAACTTTTTATGGTAGTGAATGATACACTTATGATTCATTGTGTGCTCCAAACAACACTGTACTTTCATCAATCTAGTGCTTCCAATAACCAAATGTTGAAATATAACATAGAAGCATTACTAAAGGGATGCTTGGGGAATGAGATGAGAGATGAGATAAAAAAATCTGTGAATAATAATGAAATAGTTTGTGAATAGTAGTGAAATGATTTGAGTTAAGATGTTTTATTGAGTTTTGAGAAATGAGAGAAAAAAAATTAAATAAAAATATTATAAAGTTAAAATATTGTTAGAATATAATATTTTAATATTATTTTTATTTTGTGGATTTGAAAATGTTGAATTGTTTTTTGTGTTTTGTTTGGAAGTTTGGGAAAGTTGTAATAATTAGGTAATGATTATATGAAAAAGTTGAAGATTTGAAATTGAAATGTGTTTGTGTTTGGGAATAAAATGAGATGAGATGAAACCATCTCTATTCCCGAACAACCCCTAACTATTTGGAAACATGTATGTGCAAATCCCTTGATGAAAGAATTGTCTCTACATCCACAACCAAAGATAAGTAGAAAGACACCAATTGTCTTGCCTGACTAAATCCTTGTTTGTTTTATTCTCTTTTTTTTTCTTAAACTTGCGACTCTAGGTAAAAGTTGAATTGTAGGCACTCAGATTCTTTAATGGGAAACAGCCACAAAATACAAATAATACAGCATAAATGTAAGCCTTACAAAATCCAACCGTTCAATCTAAATAATAAACAAGTTTTTAATATGGAGCTTGTATATTACATTATTTAAACGAATTGGTATTAAACAGAGAACAAACCTGGTGAGCTATATTATGAATAACAAGGATGGACCGTGTATATTTCATTAAACCGTGGTCTCGATAGTATGCCTTCAGATACACAGGCAACAATGCTGTATGCCAATCATTCGCAATGAAAACCAAATTTCCATCTCCATAGCAGATACCACCACATGGAACATGCCAAGGAACCTGATGATCATCAAACCTCCAATTTTATACAAGTAGATGACTTTCTATCAGCAATTGCAGCTCAAAAAACAGCTATTAGGACAAAGAAATAACGCCACTCTTGTTTGTGAGCGATGTGATGCCATTCACTTTTGGCAATACACACCAGTTCTCAATATTTTTCTTTTAGTCAGAACTTTATAAACAACATTCTACATTCTTTTGTTTATGGGTAAGCCTACAGGGCAGCAGCAGCTGTTTCTAGCAGTTGTTGCAAACACATGCAAATATTGATGATTACCACCACATTAATCACACGGGGTTTGCTGTAGAAAAACTTCAAATATGGTAGACCCATTGCCAAACTTATCTTTTATAATCAAAATAAACTGATCTGTTCTTTTTGCTTCAAATGGGATTTTCATTGGTAAGTTATTCCCCATGGGTTTTGAGATACTTAATTTTATGATCTCTGGAACTTGAATGCATCTCTATTAAGTGCATAAAATGGATTGTATGAAGTGACATAGCTAAGCTATAAATTCTAAGAAAAGGATTCGCTAGAATTCATGCAACTTAAACGGGCATTAAACAACATCATCTATCATTCTTAAGGACTTGTTTAATATTACCTCAACAGCAACCTTGCAAAACAATACCATGCGTTTCAAAATATCCTACAACACGAGAACCGATGACAAGTAGGATTCAATGTTTATCAATGATAATAGAAGGATTGTACTTCACATAATAAAAATTATAGGAGATGGTACCATACCATTCGATTTCCTCCATATATGTTATTCCCCATGTGCCGAAACACAGGACTCTCAATGAAAACAAAGTCCACACCGTCAATATAGGCTTGGAAGTAACGTACTTCCACATCCTGCAAGCCCAAAAGCATCATACAATTTCACCATGACAAAAACTGTTTTGAGTCACACAGTCCACTGGGAAATAAATTACAGCTAAACAACACAGCTGTTGCATACCTGCCTATCCACCCTATAAATCTTCCGAATTCCTGCATCTTGGGGTTCAGCATAATTCCCATACAGAGGTGCTACTACCTAAGTGAGAAAGAAATGAATGAATGTATTCATTCATTTTTAATCATCATGACAAACTCATAGGTTTTGATGGTGTTAATACATTGAAGAAATTTGTGACAACGAAGTTCTGAACATTTATTGTAACTCATCATACTCGGTAAACCATCGTACAAAACTCCCATTTTCAGTTAATCATACAAAAGGAATAACAAATTTACCATAACCCGATGTCCACGCCGAGCCAAAGCCTTTGGCAAAGCACCAGCGACATCTCCCAGCCCACCTATTAGAACTCATTGGTCAGCCTTTGGGTCACGTGCAAAAGAATACCAACAGACAAACAGAACAGACATTCACAAACGCAAGAAGTTTTGTTGTTGAAGCCCTACACTTCCTCCCCCACAACCCCCTCCTCCCCCAAAAAATAAAACAAAGAAATAACAAAACAAAACAAAAGTAGGTAAAGGATCATTACAAGGGTCATGAGTGAGGAAAAACAAAAGCATAACAAAACAAACAAAAGTAGGTAAAGGACCATTACAAGGCTCATGAGTGAGGAACAATCTATTCAGGCCATTAGGACACGTAAAATGGATGAATCCCAGCATGTAAGACACCTATCTGTAGTTGAACCTATTAATATCTGACCCCTAGATCAACTGCTCAAAGAACCTGGGTGAACAGGAAGATAGATAAACTGACAGGTCAACCATTAAAACCATGAAATGATTAGTGCACAGTATGAATAATAATTAAATAACCTGTGTTCATTTAAATCATGACAGTGAGACTGAATATGACTTCTCTCACCCCCATACCCATTGTTAAAAAATCATGATCTCGCTTTTGAGCCCCATGAGTTGTTTAGTTCATCACAATTGTGAGGTAATACTATAACAACTCAGGACAAGTGTCAGCCACATCCGTTATGACCCCAAAATACTAACAAATTCGAAACTTCACTAAAATAGTTACAAAGCCCAATTTCACCTAGTAAGTAGCCAATATGGGAGCTAATACCCATTACTACCTTTATAACCTACTCACTCTATGAGAGTTATTCATATTCCTAATGTGGGATTGGGGTATTGCAAACTTTCGCCATTAAGTTCTTGATATCCTCATTAGGGACATGTCACGTAGTGCTCCAATCTCACAGGCTTGGCCTTACTAAGTGGCTCTAACACCATATTTAACAACTTATGAGTGGTTTGGATTCAGAGATGAGTTGAGATAGTTTGTGAATAGTAGAATAAAAGTTGAATTGTTTATTATATTTTATATGGAAATTTGAAAAAATTGTTTTAGGATTTGAAAAAGTTGAATTGTTTATTATATTTTGTGCGAAAATTTGAGAAAATTGTAATAATGAGATGAGATAAATTGAGATGAGTTGAGGTGGGTTTTGAATTCAAATGAGGCCTTAGGAAAAGTGCTAGCCACATTTGCGCCATAATCCCAAAAAGACTAGACGATATCAAGCTTCCCTTGAATTACTTATAAACTCAGTTTAACCTAATAAGTAACCAATATGGAACTTAGCACCCATGATCTCCTTCAATAACATATTCATATTCCCAATGTGCGACTGTGTTACAAATGCGGCTAACTTATACTGAACTCATACAAATGTAAACTTCACTACTTAGAGCATTCTCATTGGCTTGGCCAAAGTCTAATGATAGCTAAACTTTAGCCAATATATGCCAAAAAACCACCACATTGGATTGGGCATCTTTATAAAATTTTAGACTTATGCTACAGTGATTCTTCAAATATAGCTAACTACAATTGCTTCATCAAACATTAAAATATTAGTTTCTCACTCCAAGCAAACAAATTAAATTAATTAGAATATAATTAACATTTAACATTTAGAATATAATTATTATTAACATTTAATAAAACTTTTTTTAATATTAATTTAATTAGAATACAATTATTATTAACATTTAATAATACTTTTTTAAATATTAATTTAACTAGAATATAATTATTATTAACATTTAATTGGTAGAATTATAAAATATGATAAAAATCAATTGAATTAATTAATTATTAAAATAATAATATTTTATTATTATATAGAAAGTGAATGGCTAATCCAATGTGGGGATTGAATTTAAATAGAATAGGCAAATGCAAAAAAGTGTGATATTGGCTAAATTTTGAAGATACATTTGACCAAACCAATGAGAATGCTCTTAAAAGGGCTCACTAACTTTTATCAGGTTAGCCCTTAGTTTGCCCAATAGATTCTCCAGTAAACATCACTACTTAAAATGGCCAATCAGTCAAGCAACCCATAAACCTATCCCATCAACATGCTGGTCTCGACTTGACAATGCTTGCACGCTTCTAACCCTATGTCTATTTTCTTAAAACAAGAAACATTATTATGATATATAATTTCAGGAAACTTCCATAATACAAAACATCCATTTTGTCTGTCACTGACCAGTAATATTTAGATATGAATTTAGAATTGTGCAAAAAGGGGTTCTGACACAGATATCGAGCGACATTTTTTAGTTCTCTCTTTGATTTTGGATAACCATTTCAAGAGATTTACTGTAAGGTTAACCTAAAATATTTATGGAACTCCTTCACAATAAACAATATGGCTAGATCAGTTCATAACTAATACCTGTTTTAGACCATGGAGCACATTCTGCAGCTACCAAAACAACGTTCATTATGTTGGCCCCAGCCAAAGGAGGAGGTTTGATGTCTTCGATCACAGGGTCACTTGCCTCACCATCCACCTCTGTCAAACTTGTTTTAGTAGAAATTTCCTGATTGCCATCTCCTTCACTGGAACTTTCATAGGAGCTTGAAAGGAAAGAAGGCAGACTATCTGTATTAGCTTCTTCTAATTGTTTAGTGGAGTCTGGATCAGATGAAGCTTTTTTAAGAAGTGCCACTTTTTCAGATTCCTTCTTAACTTCATCAAAATCACCACCACTATTCGAAGGTAGATTTTCTGGCACCTCATCTACAGTCAAAAAGGCATAGCTGCTGGAAGGAATACTGCTCGTACGTTCATCAATAGTATTGTCACTATCTGAAAGAAGATCCAGATTTTCAGAAGCATTGCCCCTTCCCGAAACCTCATCATCCTCTTGATTTATAAAATCATTTTTTACGGACGAAACCAGTTTCCTTCTTTCAGCGATCTGCAGCACACTCAAGAAAAGAAAAAGGTGGATAAGCTCATAATTTTATGAGATACAAAAAATTGAATAAACTGGATGAGGAAATTATACTTCTTTAAAATATAAGATGTTGCAATAGATTAGACGAGACATGAGAGGCAAGGGAAAAAACATAGTGAGGAGGTAGAGGAAGCGCCAATAGTAAGAAAATAAATAAAGTCAGCTGAGATAATGTAGACATATCTGGCATGTAGTTAATGGTTACAGCTGCTACGCTTGTCAGAATGTTTTCACTTAAACAAGCATGGTAGACGATGCGTATGAATTTCCAGACATGCACACCCAAAAAAAAAAAATTGAAAACAAAAAACAAAATCACACATGTTTTTCTATAGTATCCATTCTATGAATGTACGAGCATGATATTCCCATTACTAAACAGACTAAAAAACTAGCTTAGGTTTTTCTATCCAGGTTTTGAATTTATATCTTACATAAATATACTAATTCAATACCTTTTAGCCCAACAACTTGAGCGGCTATATACAAATCAACTCCAAAACCTAGCGAGACTAGACCTCAGAATATTAATCATATGCAAGATAGATAATTACCGTATATATACAGTGTATACCTGTTGAAGTAGTTCTTTTTGCACAGCAAGGACCTTCTGGCTCTTTTCGATGGTGGCCTGAAGCGCATCCTCCACTTCATTGCCGCCATCCTCACCTTCCACAAAGCCCTTGGACTTAGCCTTCAGAGGCGTAATTCTCCGTTGCTGTCCTCTGCAGAATCCACCTATCGGTCTATCACAGCTTAAAGATAATACAGCACAATCTTCTCCCGCAGCTTTCCAATATCCAAATGATAAACTGGTATTCCCAGCAGAATCGAGCGGCTCTCTTGGGCGGTATGAGAAGAACGGGAACCTGGGTCGGCGAGTCTTTGAACTGTTAAGAAGCACAGAGCTCTCTGACTTTGTCTCAAAGATAAAAGGAAGAAACACCATAGATGCCATTGTTTCTGTTCGACGTTTCGCCTCTGAGAATTAGAAATAGTTCACGAACTTCACAACAAGCCAAAGATATTAGTAGAAAGTGATGGAGACCCAGTAGACGAAACTGAGAAAAGCAGAAATCCAATTGCTGGTTTTGGGATTGGAGGAGATCGAAGAGGAAAATGATCGAATTTATGGGGAGAGAGGTGAGAAAACTGAGTTTTGGGACTGAGCGGGGAGGAGAGACAGAGTTAATCGGAAGTAGAAAAAACTTGACCGAAGGTCGTTGAAATGGGTCCCGCCGAATGGGGGGGAAATAATGGAGGTGTATGTTTTTGAGGTCCAGGTAAGCAGAGAATGCGGGAGAACGTTCTACCGCATGAGCAGTGGTACAGTAACAACTCCTCTACCATTCATTTAAAGCTTACCAATAAATTAATATTTTTATATAATTTAAATACATCAAATCAAATCAAATCAAAATTAAAATTAAAATTTTTATTAAAATAGTAAAGTAGTTGTTGATTTATCATTTCTCCTACCACATATCCTTTCTGGACCGGGTAGAGTGGCTTTGTGGACCGTCACTCTTGGAGACTTGCGGAGGTTGGTTAGGTTTTTTTTTTTTTTTTTTTTTTTTTTAAGGTAAGAATAATTCTTTTTTATTTTTATTATTTATTGTCTTACACTACACATTTTATAAAAAAAAATTATTATATATAAAATATAAAAATAAATAGTAATTGATGTATAATAAAATTTATAAGATAAATATTTATTTTGTAAACTACCAAATATTAGGTTTTTTTTAGCACACCAAAATAGTTGGTTATGATTGCCGATTTGGCATTAAAAAAAAAAAATTAAAACTATGGTTTGTAGCATTATTTGGATAAAACGTGTAATTATATGAGATGCACGAAAAGTTATCAACTCTGACGATTATCAGCATGTTTGTGACATTTGAAATTAATTTGGCGGCACTGTGGCATTAGTCACGCGTCCAGGTTCTCATAATCACACGTATCAATTACTTGGGGTCCCATGCTATGGTCAGCTTTTCACGGTGATAACTTAAGATAATCTTCTCTCTGTTCATCTCCAAATAACGCAGTACCAAAGCAGTATTTGGCACATACCCCAATAGTTAGTGTGTGTATGTGTCCCCACACCATGATAAGGATCCATGAGCACACCATCCCGCTTGACTGGTGCATAAAACATGAACATTTCGGATTCAGCAAGTAGTCCAGCCTTGCTCAGAAGCCCAACAATAAAAGGTATGGTGCTCAGTTTAGGTAAGGAGCCGAATGGACACAAGCAGACAGAACGAACTCCAATAAAAAGATACGTAGTTAGGACTCGTTCCTGCAGTCAGCATGTCATGAAACACAAATAAAATTTGGAGCTTCTTTACTTGCATTCCAGGTCATGGAATCCCGAAAAATCATATCTGAGGACACTTTTTTATTAGTACCTTTGATGTTGCCACTCTTGGAATACATAATGACCAAAGCATACTCAACAATTGTATGGTCCTTGAAACCTGACTTCTCTTTCCTTGCATGCAATGGATCTCCAAATCTCAGCAAAACATAACAAGAAGGAAGCTACTGCAATAGCAAAAAAGTATTCATTCAAAGCAAATTGTCAACCCATACCAATTTTTTAAATAGCCCAAGGACTTCCAAAGCCAAGCCATAGTGTGAGCACCCATCATCAGAGTGCTCCACAAAACTATATTCCTTTCACTCGTTCGATCAAACGGTTTTCGGGAAATAGATTATTTCATCACGTTCTGCGTAGAAATTGATGAGTGAATTGATCCGAAATATGAAGTCAATTCAGAGGCGTGACCGCTTGTGATCAGCTGGTCGGCATGGACTACTTTTCCCATCTTAGCTGATGTTTTCAAGAGCTTAATAGGATCAAAAGGAGGAGGGTCTGCGACTTGGGTTGGAATGGTAATGCATGGCACGTACAGGAGAAGCAGGCGAGGGTGAGGTGTGGTAATTTGGATGAAGAGATGAGATAGTTTTAGATGAAAGTTAAATAAAATATTATTTTATAATTTGAAAAAATTAAATTGTTTATTATATTTTATGTGAATATTTAAAAAATTTGTAATAATGAGATGAAACAAACCGACACACTTTCAACATAGGGACATAAGACTGTTTTCGTGACGTTAATTCCAAAGTAAACTTTGCTTGGTATTCATATTTTTGATTATATATTCTAGAACAACTTTATTACATTTTGTACAAAAACCATATTTTGCCGGTTTTAACCAAATTAAAGAATCGAACCATAAATAATAAATTAATCAGGTTTCATTTGTGCTTAGATATTCTATTTTTGAAACACAAACGTCACCCTTTATTGATTTCGAAATCACAAAAAGAAGAGAAATGAATACTTACCAGCAAACAATATTATATGATTATATCCCAATTCCATATATAAAACCGAACGTAACATCTCGCAAGGAAATATTTCTACATTGCAACACAGGTAGAAGTTCTATGTGAAGGAAACCCGCCTTTCCCGATCAAACTGCAAATAGGCACTGGTTGAGAAAAGCCCTGCGAAGCCCTCAGACAAACAACCTTCAACCGCACATGGAGACTTACTGTTGTGTCTAACAATTTCCATGCAATCATCACTAGCATTCCCTGGTGGATTATCCACCACCCAGTGGGCTGGTTTATGAGCAGTCAGCCTGATTCTCTTGAAACTTAAAACAGTATCCATGTCTGTTGACTGAGGGTAGAGGGTAGTTAGGGACTCCATTTCATCTTGTTGAAGGTCCTCGGGTACCTTCCTCTTCAAACCAGGAAAATCTCTCAATCCTGTGACAAAACCGAGTTATTGGAATTTGGACCACAACTCATAATTCATTCCCATACAAGCCTCAAATTTACTCCCCCGTGAAATGGAACTCAATTGGCACTTTCGCAATAATTGACATACCAGGAAGAGGATCATCAACCATGGAAGACTGGGATTCTAAATCACCGCAGTTACAGAAGAGGTTAGTGTTATCATTGGTTCCTGAAACTCTGCAAGACAAAAGACGGTCATTGATTCTCTAGGATTCCAAATTAACAGAAGCTGAAATAATGGCATTAGTAAAAAAAATTCCAATTCGAAAAGTTTCTCTCCTTTTCCGTTGCATTATAATGTCCTGGCAACTGGCAAAGTTCTTATTAAAAAAAAAAAGGTAGAACTGCAAAATAAGAGCCCTATCTAGTAAAATGGTCCACCACCAGGACCTCCAAACCTTGCAGCTCTTAGCTACATCACCAACACAAATCAAACAAAATTATATGCATCTTCAACAAAATCCAGGGGAAGCTTTTCTTCCCTTTTGGGAGCAAGCTCCCAAAATATAACTACAGAATTAAAAATGCATTTTTACTGCAAGGTTACACATGCCTCTCATGGCTTTTGAACCTATAACCTCACCTCCAACCCATTCTTGTGGGAGAATGAGCTGCCACAATACCTCATTTGCACCCCAAGTCAAGTAATTGCTCAGGATATGTGTTGTTCCAGGTTTTTTTTCCCATAATCTACGGGTAGATCAATTCTTTCCCATCAATACCTGGCCTCCTTGGACTCTCTTGATTTTCCATCTTGATCTCAATGCATATGAAGACACCAGGACAGATATTTAAAACTTTGTGCTATCACTTTACTAAGGCACTCCCAAGAATGGGGAAAGGTCAAAGGAGAGTGCTTAAGTTTGCAGACAAACAATGTCTCAGCCAGGATTGCTACCTCTAATGGTTGGACAAAGGCTTTTATGGTTTGGGTTTCAGAATTGAGATAAATTCATGTTCATAAAGGAGCATAAGGAAAGTTAATGAGGTGACATTTCGAAGATGAACTACAGACAAAAGTTTTAAGAACATTTATTATTTGGCACATTCACATCCAGAGAGAGAATTTGTCATTTGGCAAACCTGTACATATGCTCAACGAATTCATCTATTAGAACAGGCCAAGCACCTGAAAAACAAAAAAAAAGCATTACTTTGATTACCAAGACAATCTTTTTTCCCCTTCTATATAGACGGAACCAAGTCCCTCTACCAAGCCAATAAAACAAAACACTAAATTAAAAATCAGAAGGAAGTTCAAGGACAACAAGTGGGACACTAATATTTGCTATGCTCACCTCTCATACACAGTCAAAACCATTAACTTTTCACAACTGTTAAAACTAAGGGAAAGCATGACACATATCCCATGCAGTTCAACACTTTCAGGTTTTAAGACTTTAGTTTCAAAATGTGAGCATTACCCCAGTTTTAAATTTTGACTATAAATTACTCAAAAAAAAGAACCTCTGATTGTTTAAAAGATATTACCTCTGTACACTCCTATGATTGGAAAAAAGAAAGTGACTGGGTAGCCACTGCTCATGGTGGGTGGTAGCAGAGGGTGACAGTGGATCCCCCCCAGTCGACCCAACCAAGCTGGGGGAAAGAAAATCCCCCCCTTCCGGATCTTCCCCCACCCCCAGTGGCCCACCCAAAGAAGTTGAGATCTAAATTCTGAAATTTTTTTAAACAAGAGATTGAGGACCAATGCCAAGAAATATAGTAAGTATTTCGACAACGCAACTTCATCATGAGAAACAACAGAACCGACGGCATGCCCCACCCCAGCTCCTATCTAGGCCAGAGCAAGAGGAAAGGGAAAGAAGGAACAGTTTAAGATATAGAATACATAGTTTCATTCGGCCGTGGCCTCTTCCTTGGCTTTACCGTATAATAGATTATTATAGATTACTTTTTAACCCAAATATGCTTCTTCTTTTTTTTTTTTTTATCAAATCCAATCCTATGCAACCAAAGTTAGTCTTATTCTAGAGCCATTATATGCTCAAAGTCAGATGCAGGAAGCTTCGAATTTCAGACTCAATATTAAAATTGATCCTAGCCATAAATGACAAGCAAGTTTGAAAATTTATGCCTACAAAAATCTACGATGACTCTTGACTGCTTGGATCGCATATATCCAAAGAACCAAAAACAAGTTCAAGAGATCATATGAAAATGGTGGGGTTGAAAAGTTAAAGATCAATGATACTCTTGAATGATTTTTTTTTATTTTTTATAAGTACCTCTTGAATAAAATAATCACACAAGAAAATGCAGAATTCCTCTTTTTAGCAGACTTGAGTGATCTGAGTTCAAGAAGCTTGTATATATTTGCTTCCACCAATAGGTTCTTTTCCAACAGGTGAAAAACTTTTTTTTTTTTTTTTTGATTGGTAACTGGTGAAAATTTTTATATACACATATACAAACAAATATCAGATTATAACTCCCTTTTTTGTGCTTCACTAACTAAGGGCCCATTTGGATACTTAAAATATCTCAGTGTATTTGTGAATAGTAGTGAAATGGTTTGAGTTAAGATGTTTTATTAGGTTTTGGGAAATGTGAGAGAAAAAGTTGAATAAAAATATTATAAAGTAAAAAAGTCGTCTGAATATAATTTTTTGATATAATTTTGTTTTAAAATTTGCAAAAGTGGTATTGTTTTTTGTATTTTGTTTGGGAGTTTGGAAAAGTTGTAATGATTAGATGAAAAAACTGAATATTTAAAATTGAAAGTATTTTGTGTTTGAATGATGTTTGGGAATGATATATTTTTTTTTGATAAGTAAAATAAGTATATATTCATCCAAAAAGTGTCAATTACAAAGAAAAGTTCTGCTGCTCCCATCCTAACTAGGTGGGAACATTAGAAACTAGAAACTCATGAAACTCCATGCCATTAAAGTCCACAGCATGAGCCCAAGTACAAAGGGTCCTAAAAAATAACATTTTTAGCTCTGCTATTGATCTCTCTTTATCTTCAAAAATCCTCTCATTGCGCTCCTGCCATAAGCACCACAAAATACAGTTTGGGATCATCTTCCAAACCGCTTTAATCTGTCTCATTCCTCGAATTGAAGTCCAACAGGCCAAAGCATCCATCACAGTTTCTGGCATCACCCATGCTAGATCTATTCTGTTAAACACCGCATCCCAAATAGTCCTGGCTACCTCGCAATGTAAAAGTAAATGATCCACCGATTCACCCCCTCTTTTACACATACAACACCAATCTGCTATGATTATGTTTCGTCTTCTCAGATTATCCGTAGTAAGAATCTTCCCCAAAGCCGCTGTCCACACAAAGAAAGAAGCTTTGAGAGGAGCCTTATTGCACCAGAGCTTTCTCCAAGGAAATTGACTGTCAGGCACTTGTGTGAGTACCTTGTAAAAGGAGCTAACAGTGAAGACTCCTTTCCTTGTTGGACACCACCACAAATCATCTGTATGCTGGGTATTTGGGCGACAAGAGTATAAAAGGCTATAAAAGTCTATAAAACTCCCCATCTCCCAATCCTGTGCTGCCCTGAAGAAATTGATATTCCAAAGGATGTTTCTACCTTCAACTTCCATTACCTCCGCCACCATGGCATCTTTAGCATTTGCAATCTCAAAAAGTGTAGGAAAACTGTCTTGTAGAGTACAATTGGTACACCAAACATCCTTCCAAAATCTGATCTTTGAACCTGTACCCAATTGCAATCTTGTATGTTGATGAAAAACCACCCATCCTCTTCTAATGTGTTTCCATAATCCCATTCCAGCGGCCCCTCGCACCTCTCTAGTACACCAACCCCCCTCGAGACCACCATATTTGTTCTCAATCACAATCTTCCATAAGGCATCCGGTTCCTTGTTATACCGCCACAACCATTTGCCAAGTAGTGCCCGATTAAACATCCTCAGATTTCTAATACCCAATCCTCCATTGGAGATTGGACGACATACAATTTCCCACTTGACTAAATGGAATTTGAACTCTTCACCTAAGCCCCCCCACAAAAAATCTCTTTGTATCTTCTCAAGACGTCCCGCTACGCTGGCCGGTATAGGGAATAAGGATAAGAAATAAGTTGGTAGATTGAAAAGCGTACTTTTAATAAGCGTGATCCTGCCCCCTTTTGACAAATACATTCTCTTCCAACCTGCTAATCTTCTCTCTACTTTTTCAATCACAGTATCCCAAATAGAAAGCGCCCTCGGGGCTATACCCAGAGGTAATCCCAAATAGTTCATAGGGAGAGACCCTATCTTACAACCCATTATACCAGCTATTACCCTTAAATTCTGAACTTCTCCAATAGGCACCAACTCAGATTTGTCATAATTCACTTTTAAACCAGACACTGCTTCAAAACAAAGCAACAATGCCCTCACAGCCCTCAACTGTTCTGTCTCGGCATCACACATAATAAGCGTATCATCTGCAAACAGTAAATGAGAGATGGTGGTGGTACCCCTACTCGGCGATCCAATCTGAAAACCACTCATATTACCATTAGTCACTAAGGCTGAGATCATCCTGCTTAGTGCCTCCATAACAATAACAAAGAGTAAAGGAGATAATGGATCCCCTTGTCTCAAGCCACGCGAACTCGGGAAGAAACCCTCTGGACTGCCGTTGATTAACACAGAGAATCTTGCCGTAGAGATATACCATCTGATCCATGACCTCCATTTGTTTCCAAATCCGCACCTACCCAGTAGATATAGAAGGAAATCCCAATTCACATGATCATATGCCTTCTCCATATCTAACTTGCACATAAGCCCTGGGCTACCAGTCTTCACACGACTGTCCAGACATTCATTAGCAATTAGAGCCGCATCAAGTATTTGTCTACCCTTTACAAAGGCATTTTGGGGCTTAGTGACGATCTGTCCCAAGACCCCACTCAGACGATTAGCAAGTACTTTAGCAATGATCTTGTACGTACCATTCACTAAACTGATAGGCCGAAAATCGGAGATCTCAGAAGCCCCTACCTTTTTAGGGATTAAAGCAAGGAAAGTGGTGTTGAGGCTTTTCTCAAATTTGCCAATCGAGAAAAGCTCCTGAAACACCTTCATAAGATCTCCCTTTATCACCTCCCAACATTCTTGGTAAAAACCCATGGAGAAACCATCAGGACCGGGTGCCTTATCTTTAGCCATTTTCTTTATTACATCATAGACCTCTACCTCTTCGAATGCCCTTTCCATCCTTTCAGCTTCCTCCAACTCTATATTACCAAAAACCAATCCATTCAAAGTCGGCCTCCACCCCACCTGTTCAGTTAGAAGCACCTCAAAGAAATTTACCACATGGTCTTTTATTGCTTCTTCTTCTCTACACTCGACCCCCTCAATTTTCAGCATCTCAATGTTATTATTTCTTCTATGAGAATTTGCAATTTTATGGAAGAACTTTGTGTTCCGATCCCCTTCCTTTAACCAAAGGGCTCTCGATTTCTGGCGCCACGACATCTCTTCTTGTAGAATTATCCTCTCAAGATCTACAGCCAAACTTGATTTATGAATTTGTTCCTCCTCAGTAAGTGGTCTCCCTTCTTGAAGTCTTTCTAACTCCTGTATTTCCTCCCACTTTGAATTTTTATTGTCTTCTACATTGCCAAAAGTATGTTGGTTCCACACCTTTAGATCTCTTTTTAACTCTTTCAATTTGCCTGCAAAAATGTAGCTAGGTGTACCTTCAAGATGATACGAACTCCACCATTGTTTGACCCTATCCACAAAACCTTCAGACTTCAACCACATATTCTCAAACTTAAAATACCTTTTACCACTACGAATGCCTCCACAATCAAGCAAAATTGGCCAATGATCTGATGCTAGGCGTGCCAAACGAGTTTGCCAGATATCAGGAAAATGACTTTCAAACTCAGGTGAAATTAAGAAACGGTCCAATCGGGACCAAGACTGATTATTTGACCAAGTTGCTCCACCCCCAACAAGTGGAAGGTCAATCAAATTCAAGTCAAAAATACACTCCGAGAACTCCAAACTTGCTGGTCTCAATCTTCTACTTCCAGAACATTCACTTTGAAAACGAACCACATTGAAATCCCCTCCAATGCACCAAGGGAGCTCCCACCAACTATACACCCCTACAAGCTCATCCCACAACATGCTTCTGTCTGAATCTAGATTAGGCCCATATACCCCGCAAATGCCCACGAAAAACCATCTGAAACACATTTGAATGCACACGCTATCAAAAAACTCCCTATATATTCCTCCACTTTCTCCACCACTCTCTTGTCCCACATCACCACCATTCCTCCCGATGCCCCTGAAGAGGCCAAATAAACCCAATCTACATATATGTTGCTCCATAAACTCCTCACAATCTTCCTGTTGATCATTTTCAGTTTTGTCTCCTGTAAGCACACAATATCCGCTTTCCACTCACGAATTAAATGTCTAATCCGAAGACGTTTCTCTACCACATTGAGGCCCCGAACATTCCAAGAAACAATCTTAGGCTTCATTGAGAAATATTCAGCCCCTTCCCTTTTGCCCTATTCCTACTCGAACCACCTTCCGAATTCATCGACCACATCAACCTTTTCAATTCTCGGCTTTTCTTCGATTCCCCCTTCTTATTTTGGCGGTGACCAGCTTCCATAGCAGTTAACAAAGCTATGAACTGCTCCTCAAACCCATCACAATCTATCCCTACCACATTTCGAATTTCTTTTGCTTTGTGTATCACCCAATCTGAAAATACTTGAGAACATTTGTGTTGCCAAATGGAGCCTAAAGCAGCATCTACTACAAAGGTAGAGCATGAATCGATATTTCAAGCTTCAAAAGCAGGAAATGGAACTAGCAACACAATCAGGATTAATATAGACAACATTTTCAACATATAAGCGACGGAAGTTAGATAGACATTGCCATGACTGTTTCTTGAGATAAAACCAAAGATTTGGTGAATATTAGTATACCTTCAGGATCATACCCTTCCAGATTTTCATGTACACACCGGCTGAAAGATAAAACTTGCTGCCAAGTATCCTCGGAGATGTTATGTCGTTGATTTTTCTAGATGAAATTCAAGAGATTAGTTTTGAAAGAAATGCACAATAGTAGTAACTGTTCAAAAATAAATTTACATAACAGCCACTACATTTGATTTTATAATGCTGAGGAATTTTTTCTACATCAAATTATACAAGAATAAAAAAACATGGCAAGCATCAAATGCTACACTTTGATTACCTCAACAAAGTCACACCATTGATTAAGCAGTCGAAATCTTCCAGCTAATACTAGCCTCCAAGCAGTAACTGCCTTGCTTACAGCTGTAAACCATTCGCCAAAAAAAGAGAGGCAAAAAGACAAGTACCCCCATCACGATACTTTTTTTTTTTATAAGTATCACAATACTTAATTTAAAAAAACTCATCACAACAAATAAGACAGTCAAAAAATCTTACCGATGTTCTTTTGACCATTTTCACGACAGATGAAGAAAACAAAGTCATAAAAGCGGGCAAATTCAGAAAAATCTACCTGCATATAAAAGATGTCAAGGTAGAATTACAATGTGCAAATCATGAAACTAAAAGACACACCCAACATATCATCAACATTAAATAAATAGGAAAAAACAAAGACAGAAAGCACTTCATCTAAGATGCCAATGCTTTTTTTAAAATATAGTTCAAGAACTTCAAAGAAATGAAATCTCACCACCAAGCCTAGCTGCGAAATGAGCTTGAAAATTTCATCAAAAATTGAACTCCTGTCAAAGTAAACGCAACAGAAAAAGTCTCAATGCAATACTACTATGTTCATACTAGCATCAAGCATGCATTCTATTGAAGTTTCCAGATCCTCTTCCTATTTTCCTTGCTTATAGTTCATGAGTTTGGAAACATAAAGGCAAATAGCTTTTTTCCCTCTTTTCATATTTACCAAAAACTGTTTCAATACAGTTTAAGATTTATACCTTGTATCAACCCTTGACTCCACCGATTTTAAGAGCTGTGTCAGTTCATCCCTTGAAGTTTTAGACGGTTGCGATTCATCATCTTGTTTGTAGCTCTCTTGCCCATTAACATATGCACACCCCAATCTAATATCTGTAATAAAAAAGTTGATAAATCATATAGATGATAAGAATGATTATTTTCGACTAATAATTTACAAGGTGAGTTTTAAATTCCATTAAATTGATATCACACACAATTTGGAAAATAGGACGACAATGGGGGGAAAATATCTGATGTGTCAAAAAACATAATACATGACAACATGAGTGTTCTGGTAGAACTTCTGAAAAACAAACAATCAATCTCTGAACCCGATATCAAATGAAATGAAGCAATTTCTCCCCTTTCAATGAAGCAAAAAAGACCCAGCTAAATAAGGAGTTTAATGTAGGGTTTTCTCCCATTAACGGATCATGGATTAGTATGGAGATTTCCATTCCCTTTCATTCTCATATTTCACAGCGCAGAATTTAGGAATGAAGAATCAAAATCAATATCAAAGATTGATTGATTGCTGTCAAAAGAAGGGTTATGCAAAGAGAGGGATTTGAATTCTCAGCAAACAAAATCCTATTTCTCTCTTTCTTCTTTCTCATACAGTTAAAACCCGTCTAAACCTCAAGTAACAAATAGTTTGATACTAAAAATTAAAAGGCACCTTCTCCATTGGAAAACACAAGATATTGAAAAGATTCGTATCCAATGTATTCACGGAATAAAGATTAACAACTCGACAAGAATTTAAACATTAGACAATCACATATTTGACGAGAAAAGACAATAAAATCTATAAATTTCTCAATACATGAATCGCATTGTGTGGGTCTTCACATGATGATTCCTCAAACATACCAATTACCAAAACTTCTTATCAATCTCAGCAAAACTGAGATTTACCACTTCTGGAGCCTCAGAGTAACAAAATATACAATTAGTTAGAGAAATAGAGAAAACTATAGGATAAAGGATATATTTCCCTTTCCCAACATTTCTCAGCGGCGAGAACCAGCTTAACTATCAACCTCAGCTTAAACAAAAGCATGTGACTCTAATTGAAGATGATCGAAACCCAGAAACCCATTTCCCACACAGAGCATCACCATCAACCCAGCTAAAGAGAAGAAGTAAAAACGAAACAAAAACGGAATCTTTTAGCACCATGTGTTCAGGAAAGTTGGAAACGTTGTTGTTGAAAGCAATTCGATAATCATCTGAAAATTGAAACCCATAGTGAAAGAATTGAAGAAGGTGAGGAATCACCACAGTAACGTTGGTAAATCTCGAAGATGTCGAATCGGTTCGACCTCGAGGAATCCATGGGCCACGTGGTTCGAACTCCAGCGAGCTAGCGTTGTCGGTGGTCTGGCAAGTCGAAACCCTATATGGGACTGGAGAAGAAAAGCATAGGTGGAGAGTCTCTCCCTCTCGCTCTCTCTCTCTCTCTCCCTCCCTCTCTAAGTGCAATCATACGCAGACAATCGGATTTTCGGGCATATATGTAGTTGCATTTTCACGGGAACCATTTTTAATGACCTCAACCGGTTTACTCTTCATGTTTATAAATTATATGTACAATAATTTTACTATTTATCAGTGTGTCCGTAATCCGTATGCCTAACTTTACTCAAAACAATATTCAAAATTCCCAATACCATATCGTTAATTTAAATCTATTTATTTACGAAAAACAAAACTATATTTCTTAAAGATAACATAACGTTTTCAAATTAATGTCACAGAATCTTCTTACAAAATATTCCAATGTAAATTTATTTCTATTTTTCTTTAATTTTAAAGAAAAAATTGTGTTGTTTACGGGTCCCGGAGCTAACCGGACGTGGTGGGTTGAGGGTGCCGGTAGATGGGGGGCAGGAGACTCATTTTGTAGTTGTATCTAACTCATGCGATCTGTGGCTTCTAGCCATCGCCATCGCACATAATTCTGGCTGGGCCATTGCATGCTACACATCCACGGCCATGCGACCTAACTTAAAATCCAATCGAAGCTTCCCATGTAGGAGCTACGAAGTTTATCGATGCTTTTTGGAGATCCTAAGAAGCTCACCGGTTCTTAAATTGGCCAACTGAAGCGCTACAAGGCATGACCCAAGTTCGGGCCCCTCTTCGCTGCAGTGCAGTTTCTAGGTGCTCACTTTTGGCAGCACAGTTCATGATAAATCAAGCATCATACCTACCTATAAAAGAAAGATTTATTGATGGAACATTTTCCCTGCCAGGTGTAGCAGTTTCTTCCTGATAATGAATTGAAAGATTGAGCCCAAACCAGAAAGTCTCTTTCTTGGAAAACAGAATTTCGGTTTCTATTTGTAATTCGTACCTCTTAAGATTACACTTCTATAGTATGGTTACTTTATTGTATCTAAGGGCAGGAAAAAAGATGACATCCAATATATGAGAAAGACAGTTTTTAGGTCCTACAAAACAATTCTGTGATCACCAATAACCCCCACAAGAACAGCTCCCATCTCTGAAATGGTGGAATCTGCTGGCATCCCTCACAACAATTTCACGTCCAGTAACCATGGCTATTAACTTAATCGCATTATGGCAATCACCACAAATCCGATGGCTCTGCACAACTTGAAGCGGTGTCCAATCTGTAGTGTTGATCAGCCCAAAAGCTATCGCCAGCTGCTCACTGTGGTATAACGAAACCCGCTCTTCCTGGTCAACATCAGGAAGCAAATGTTTTCTCCCAGGAACGTAACCATGCTTTGAAATCTCTATCATTAAGTGGTCCACTTTCTGGTAAATCTCTTTTGAGTGGCGATTGGTTTTATCTCCGGAAATGAAAACATGGGGCTGCTTTTTAACTTCAATCCAAGTGCATGCTGGAAGCATTCTCAAACCCTTTCTTCTTAAGGTCTGAACAACAGCAGCAGCTTCCTTCAACTTGCCAGAGCTGCTGTATATATTTAAAAGCACCATATAATTACTAAGCTTTTCAGGCTCCATTCCATAAAGCTTCTCGGCTGCAAATTTTCCAAGCTCTAAATTCTCATGGACTCGACAAGCAGTCAGCAAGGCAGCCCACATGTTCGGTGTAGGCTTAAATGGAGCATTTCTTATCAGTGCAGAGGCTTCATCCAAAAGCCCCTCTCGACCTAGCAATTCAATCATGCATGCATAATGCATTGCCCGAGGCTTAATCTTGTGATCCCTACTCATTGATTGAAAAATTTCCCAACCACGTTCTGATAGACCTGAATAACTGCAAGCAGATAAAACAGCAAGAAAGGTGACATGGTTGGGTATCATTCCCTCCTGCAGCATCCGTTCAAACACCTCAATGGCCTCTTCTCCACGGCCATGATTACCATAGCCAGCAATCAGGGCATTCCAAGATATAACATTCTTTTGGGGCATATTGTCAAAAACATGGCGGGCGTCTTCTATTCTTCCCCATTTGCTATAGAAATCAACAAGTGCTGTGTTCGCTACAATATCTAACCCAAAACCATGACGAACTAAACTTGCATGAGCTTGCTTAGCATGCTCCCGTGAAGCTAACCTCGTACATATTCTTATAATTATTGAAAATGTAAAATGGTCCATTTCAACCCCAAAATCACGCATCTCATAATAAATACCAAGAGCTTCATCGCTATAACCGTGAAGTGCATAACCTGCTATAATGGAATTCCATCCTACTGTCGTCTTCTCCGGCATCTCATCAAAAACATATTGAGCATCTTCAATGCTCCCACATTTACTATACATGTCAATTAGAGCGCAAGACACGAAAATATCCTCACTGACACCCATCTTCAAAGCACACGAATGGAACTGTCTCCCTGCAAATATGCGACCCAAGCCAGAAGATGCCCGAATCATCATAGCAAATGTTCGTGACCCAACATCCGAAAACTCCTCCCACATGATAAAAAACAGCTGGAATGCCTCGACATAATCTCCAGAGTCCACGAGCCCCCCAATTATCGTATTAAAAGACACTAAGTTCCTCTCCGGCATTTCAGTAAACAGTCTACGCGCATCAATCATCATCCCGCATTTCACATGCATAAGCATCACCCTGTTCCTCATATACAAGTCCAATTCAAACCCATTACTAATCATAAAATTAAACACCCTCTTGACCCCTCTAATTGACTTCAAACCAATGCATGCGCTCACCAAGGAGTCATACGTGCTAAAACCCAATTCAAAATCACCCTGAGACTCCAAGATCTCGAAAAATTCAAGCGCCTCCCTGTACCTTTTATTCAAAACCAACTTCTCTATCTGACTACAAAGGCCAGAACTAGGTTTTCTCACCCGGGTTTCTTCCAAAACCGTTTCTTTCTCCTCACGAACGTCGGTTCTGGAAGGTTTCGGCTTCAGCCGTGTGTGAAGCCCTCGTTCCAGTGAAGAACACCTAATCCTATCAAATGGGCTCCTCCTTTTCCTCCTATAGAACGAGAAACGATACCCAGAAAAAAACGACTTATTCGTGCAAAGCTTATTCTTACGATCAGAAAAGGCGAAAGGAAAACTACAAGTACTTTGGATCTGATCCAGGGCTAGGCTTTGGTAGCGTAGGAGTGGGATCTCCATGCTCAAATAACAGAAGCAAATCAGTGAATGAAGGTCGTAACAGAAGCTGAGAAAAAAGAGTACTTCGAGAAAGTGTTAATCGATCCTGTTTTCTCTTCATATTGAAATGTGGGATTTGGACAAAGTGGTCTCCGGGAGGATCAGCATCGAGGACTCCGCCCGAGTAGGTAGGAGTTAGTTCCGAGAATCACCATGCGACTTGAAATAAAAGGAAAAAGAGCAAGAAAATAATTGGCCGGGGGTTCACTTAAAACGTTGCGTTTTCTTTTCTTTTATTTTTCAAGTTGACTTCAGAAAATATATTCGTCTGGGTAAAACTGCGTCGTATTGTGTTTATCACAAAAGCATAGCAACTCTTGCAGTTTTCTTTGATTGCAGGTTGTAATCAATTTACAGAGTGGGAAAATGCTATATACTAATGGATCCTATTTCTTCAAAGAATGGTTACTCACACGTTAATAAACATTTTAAACAACAAGTTCTTCTCAAAGGAAGCCTTTTTCAATTATTAATGTAATAATAACGAAGCCTTTTTCAAGTCCATATTTTTCTTGGCTGCAGCACCAAGTTTTCATCAATGTTTTCTAGCCAATTGTATTTTGAGGGTTATCTTTTTTTTTTTTTTTTTTTTTTGAACTTATATTTTGAGGGTTATCTTGAATGAAGAGAATAGACAATATGATTCCATGAAGAAAAATGCTTTAGAGCTGCCGTACACACGAGAACATCTATGTAGTAATCCTTCAAAATGATGGAAGAATTTTCTATCCTGATATACGTCTATATACCTGGAAACTTCATGCAATACACCAAAAGGCTGTCCGCAGGGGAACATAGAATATGTTTTCAGCCAGCACGCCACATTTCCCACCTCACCTTCATGATTACCACTGCAGGGGAACCAAATAAAAGCTTCTCCAACCAGTATCATGGTCATGGTTGAAGACATATCAGGTCTAATTTGATATTACCATGCAGTAACTATGGCACAAACCTTGCCATCATTTTTGGGATGGAAGAATGGGCTTCACTTGTGATGTAAATTGGTTATTATTGGTCCTATCATGAGATGGATCTATTTGCATACATTACACCTGTCACATGAAAACAACATAAATTTCCTGCTAGTCTTAGATGAGTTGGAATTTCCATTATAATGCAAGAACTACCAGCAGACATGGTTCAAAAGCTTGTTCTCGTCCCAATTTTCCATCATACATAAATCACAAGGCTCCCATGAGTAGTTGGATGCCGGTCTTTCAGTTTAACTGGTAAAATTTAATCTGCAATTGAGGGTTTGCTAACATGGAATGGGTTATGAGTACATGCATGCAAGGGTTTTCTTTAGAGAATGACGGTAAAGGGGGGGAAAGATGAAAATTACAGAGTTGGGAAACATAATAATATCTCCAACGCCTGATTGCATGAAAAGGAATGGAGACAAGGTAGGGCTTTGGACAAACAAACAATTGTTTTAGCAACCACGGAGACAGAAAGTGACTCGATGGTGCTTTCATTATTGATACAAAATAGCTTAAGCTTAGATTTATCAAAAAAGCTTAAGCTTAGGTATGCTAATAATGATGTGTTTGTGTATGTGTGTGTGTGTGTGTGTGTGTGTGTGTGTGTGTGTGTCATTGTGTACACATATGCATGAAAATCTGCAGAACATATGATGTCCTTTAAGGTACTCCAATTGCTAAATCCAATGAATGAAGAAGCATATAACGGGTGTTGACAAATTTTGAGAAACATGTGTAAGACAAACATGTCTCTAAGCCTCAATTGCACTGAAAGGAATGGACACAAATATCTCAATGCACCATAAAAAAACTGCATACCACTCATGAGTGTTTCTTCATCATTATTATCAAGACAAAGCTTACATTTGTCACTAATGGTAAATATATGCATGTCAACAACATATCTGGCAAATCTAAAGGGAGAACAAGTACCACTGTTGATACCACGGTTAAAAAATATTCTTCAATCAATGCCAAATAATGTCGGGCTTCAAAAATAACAGATTAGAGGATTCTTCAGCATCCTCTTAGCAGCAAAGCATATCCAGACTCCAAAGAGGACACACTAGAAGTTGAGGCCAATATCACCAGAGCAACATGGCCATTTGAATTCAATTGTGACATATCCTAAAATCAGATGATGACGCAACCTTCCAACCTAGTCTTTGCTTTGCCGCAGCTTCAAGGGACAATCTTATTACTAAAGCAGAACAATAATATTTCAAGGCACAAAGGAATGATCCTATCAATACGACTGCCAAAGATGATAGCAGGCCTAGCAACACTGGTAGGACAAAGAATATGAACTTTTAAGGAATATAAGAAATTGCCATACTATCCATACCACAAGATAGTGTGTTGGCAAACAAGGAAACGTTGATTCACAACAGGCCTAGCAACCCTATTCATTGTATTGCACAAGTAGAGACTAGGTTGTAAAATATTTCTTCTCCTCATAGTGATAAGAGGTCACCCTCAACCTTCACTGCAAACACAGGGAATAAAAACTTCCATCTTACAAAAGAAAAGAAGCAACATGATTGTCAAAAATGTTTTTACATTGAAATAATGACACCATAAGATTTTCAAAAATAGCCCTCTCAGGACACTGAGAAGAATCAAGATGTATGAACAACCACATTATAGTGGGCATATATCGAGATCAACTTTAAGGTTCCTTTGACAGCAAAGGGATAAATCAAAGAGTTTAGTGCCTTACATCATAAAAAACTTAATGAAGATGATTAATAGGCAACCTAGAAAGAGGCAGTACACTGAAATAAGTACATTTCATCATTGAAGAACTCTTGATTCTTGAATGAGCAAGGGCTTTAAAATATTGTTTTCATCAAAGCCCAATAAAGTCTCAGAATATTCTTCTATTATCATGCACAGACTGCAATTCTATCATGTTTTGACAATTGATGATTGATTTTCCATGGCTCATCAGTTAATGGGATGTGCACAAATTATCAACCTTTTATTGAATAACCAAAGGAATTTAGATCATCAGTTAAGCTTTTCAAAAGTATATATTAATTGGAAGCCAAGCATGGAGTGATTAAATAGAAAGTCTTTATTAACTATGCAGTCTGGTGCAAACATGGCTAGAAGGAATGGATCATACCACACGCTGTTTCCAACCAATGTCAGTGATCCTTTTGTGGATCTCATCTAGATGTGTCCCCTCGCAAATCAATCAACAAATGCAACAGCCTTCTATTCAAATCTGCATAACATCAACATAACATTCGCTTTGTACTCATATGATATCTAGTACCACGAAGTTATAAATTTAGCTTTGGAAAGTTTCAACGACGAGAACATGCTTTCGGCGGGAACTGCCAGGAAATTATTAACTATATTAAAATACACAAAAGCTTGTCTCATCCCAGCTTAAGATTTCTAACTTTAAGAACAAGTCTAAACTCTAACCTCCAAAAAATATCGATAAACTGTAACCATAAAGAAAAAATTGAAAACTCACAACCTTTCAAACGGAAAGTTAAAGCATCAAACAATTTTAATATATACTAAAAAAAATCGGATAAATTAAAGGATTCTTATATTCCCGCTCTATATAATTCTTACAACTTATTACCATAAGCTTATTTAAAGACGACATAGTTCTGAAAAAGATCAACAAGAGAAGGCCCTTCTCTCTGCGTTATGGTTATTCCTGTATCTTGATTATCCTGTATTGAATTAGAACAATCAACATCAATCCTACTTTTTGCTCTTCCGATGCTTCTTCGGCCCCGGAACTTCCAATCTACCAACAGAACATCCACACCTCCCACGAAAAACAAGGACTGCTCTTCCATTAGGCGGCGCCATCTTCTTGAGCTCCGCCTCCAATTCCCGGTGGTGATCGCGTGGCAATTCAAACAGACCCTTCTTTAGTCCTCCATCTTTAACCAAATTAGTCGAGTTCTTCACGCACTCCTCTGTCTCCAACTGAATATCGAACTCCGCCGCCTTCCTCAGCCCTTTGCAATTCGGATTCCCACATTTCCGGCAAGTACATATCACAACCATCCAGGCAGCCAATGCAGCACAGCAAACGCTGAGTCCTATAGAACCATATATCATCGGAGCATCAGCAACTTCCTCCCTAACCACACGAACAATCGCTCCAACAATTCCAATAAGCTCAACGACCATAAACCTAATATAAGGGAACAGCAAAAATCCACAAGCACCAATAACGACAATAAGGATTACTATATCGACTGCCGCCGATCGAGATCGAGCACAAACCGGGATTTTCGAGCAATTAGGCAAATAGGGTGCCTTTCGGTTCCTTGATACATGATTGTTAAGCCTTGATTTAGTGTCAGCCATTGCAGTGGGTTGGTCAACGGAGTTGTAGACCGAGATTGAGTTATGGAAATAGACCATTTCAAACGGAACCCGAAAATTGTGATTCCAATCTCTGATTGAAACAAACCCAACAATCAAATCGGGAGAAAAAAAAAAGATCGAACCCAAAACCCCGACCTACCCAGCTCGTGCAAATACCGAAAATACAAGGAATTCGAATCCGCCTGCAGATCGGGATTTGTCGGTGTCTATATTTTCACAAAAACTCGCATGAAATATAAAGCGATGGAATTCGAGGCTGGATTGAATCCTAATAAGATGTAGAATTCTCTAAAGATGGTTGTGAATCTTGGAGTGTGTGGAAGGGGTAAGGCCGGCCTGAGATGTTTGCCACCAGAGCGGACAAGGAAGAGTCGTGAGTGCTCTATCACAATCTGTAGTTCTCTTTGTGAGAGAGGAGAGAGAGAGAGATGATGTAAATCGTTGGTTGGTTCAAAAGGACGGGACGTTTACACGCTAATAGAACACGTTGGGTGGACTTACGTGGCTATTGCCATTCGTTTCTGAAGATGGGCTTAATTTTTATCCAACATCACTCCATCAATTATGTGCGGATTATTTTAGTGGGTCACTTTTGTACTATACTACTCCATGGGCTTAACCCACCCTTTCTTTTCTTTTTGAATTCATCAATATTCCAAGTTTCTTTTACAAGTTTTGGTTTTACAAAGGAAATTATAAAAAATAATTATAAAATGGTGCGGGTTAATGTATAGCGTTTCCGTCTGTTTCGTACGTTTTTTAATCAAGTTTTAACAATTTGGTTTTTGAATCTTTTACCTACATATTTAAGAAAATATAGAGCCTTAGTGGAGATTGGAGAGTCTCCAATATTAAAGTCAGTATATCTTCTTTGTAATTTGTGCATAAGTTTTTTTTCTCAGAAATCCCAGAGAATTCTTCGTATTTGGTAGTCAGCTTTTATACTAAGTTTTTGGGTAGAGAAAGCTCGTACTTGACTTCGAGAAACCCATGTTCCTTCAACTATTCGCTTAGACAAAATCTTTTAATGCGGCGTAGTTTCTAGGGCAGCGTCATTAATGCGGCATTGAGTTAGGAGATTGACGTTATTAATGTGTTGTGGCTCCCTGACTTACTTTACCCTATTACATTTCTTGATAAGCTCAATCATGATTGTTGTCAATAGATCAATGGTTCTACATATTTCTCACCCACCTACCTACGCAAGTTCCTGAGGATAGGGTATCATAGATGAGGTGTCAGGGTGGTGAGTCACATCTGCCTCTACCTTCTGTTTTCCTCACATGTGGGTTGATTTGTGGGCAAGTTTTGCTCAAAGGCCAAGTACTATACATAGGCCCACTGACTCCTTTTATAGGAGGGTCGTTGGGCATGGTTGGGTTTGATCAGGCTCTCTAATTTACTTCTGCAATGATCCCTCGTAGACTTGCTATACAGGCTGATGAGAGGGAAAACTCCTTACATATAGGTTAGTATTACTTTATCATAAAAATAGTATTTTATCATTATGCTTCCCCCTTTGGTTAAGACTAACAACTTAGAAAAAAAAAGTTATTGAAAATTTGTCAAGGAAAAAAGGGTGAAACAGATTGGAAAACCCAATGCATTGAAAATTGAAAATTTTAATTTAGTCTTCGATATAGATTTATTTATTTTTAGATGTAGTGAGTGATATAATTAGTACTTTTATAATGGGCGGGTAAATTAAAATTGAATATAATTACTTGACTAGGCCAAGTTAGACTTTTATGTCCCCGACGAGTGTATATATATACACATAAATAAAGAGAAATGATTCGTTAAGTTTAAAATAAATAAGTCACACACAGTCTCTTTATAAAAAATTGACCCCTAATAAAAAAATGTAAAAAAAATTTATTTTTGTGGGACTCACATTTTTATAAAATATATACGCAAAACTTGTTTATTTTGAACTTATACATAACATTATTCATATATAGGATTGAGTTCGGTCTGGTCCAGTCCCGGGAGCTTTTGTGGACTGGATCAAACCTAATCGGTCCAAGGTTTTTCTACCCTAGGTCAGATTGAATAGCCTAAGGACTGGTCCGGTCGGTCCAACCTCTTTTTTTAAAAAATAGATTAATAAAAAAAATTTTATTTAAAATATTAAATTAAAATTAAGTGACTTATTAAATGAAAATTACATAATAAATTGTGCAATTATTAATATATACTAGTATTATATATTATAGTTATACATTAAAGAATATAATAATACATTGATCTAAATATATATAGTTATAGACTTAGTACCAAATACTATAACTAATAACTATACTAGTAGTATTACTAATATACTATATGTTAGTGATAAATTGGTAATACACTACTAATACTATATTAAATAATACTCTACGTAGTTATAGTGATTTAATACTAACATATTAAGTTAACTATACTAATACTATTATAAATTTATACATATGCTATAATTTATACTATAACTCTTATAATATGTTAATATATACTGGTACTATATATTATAGTTATACATTAAAGAATATAATACTTATGTAATATTGTGATATATTAATAATTAATTATATACAATTATTTATATAAATAATAAAATATATTTATATTTTTTTTAATTTTCATTCGGTCCAGTCCGGTTCAGTCCGGGATGAAATACCCTTGGACTGGAGACCGGACCAAATTCATTCGATCCTATATAATTTGGACCAGACCAGCCAAATCTCACCCTTACTCATATATGAAATGTTAGACTAATTAATCAAGCGAATAAGAATATTTGTAATAGTAGTTCCATGTTCTATTTCGCATATGTTCCATGTCCTAGCAATAAATCATGGAGGATATAAGTGTGTGTAAATATATAGAAAAATTATAAACATAAGTCTCACACTCTTGCACACCACTTAAAAATATATGATTTTACTCTTTTATACTCATATTTTATATTGAAATATGAAATATGAGGGTTGTGAATGGACAAAATATCATAGTCCATAATTGAGCCCAGCCCACCAGGCCATCACTAGGAAGGAGAAGACAAATAAGAAAGAGACAATGAGGGACATGAGAGCATGCAAATGTCAGAGAGGTCAGAGAGAAAGTAGGACGATAATGGAAACTGACACACACAAAGGAATCAAGTCTCATCACTGCAGACTTGCACACGCTACAAAGAGATGTATAAAAAAGACTTCTACCATATGACCAAAGGGATTGATCTCTCTTTGTGGATCAAATCATATTCTTTTTCAGCAACCTTTTGAAGAAAACAACATCTCCAACAAGAAAAATTCAAACTTTCTTTATACAATGAGATATGAAGGATCATAAGACTGTAAACAAATATATTATAGTAAAAACTCTCATTCTTAAACTTTCGTAGACGTAGGCTTGGTGTCAAACCACGTAAATTTTGATGTATATCTCTCTTTATTTTTTCTGCACTTATTTTCTATTCACCGCCATGGACATACGCATTACCACCGTACAGCCATACCGGAATACTGCCAGGGGCTCCAAACAACACCAATCAAGACTCAGTCAACTCAATGGGCCGGGAATGACTATTTCTCTCCCTTCGGCCTATCGTATGATTTTTATAACATCAACAAGGGTAAAAAAGTAAAATCACATATTTTTAAATAGTGTGCAGAGTGTGAAACTTCTGTGCAACACGATTCATATATGTGCGTGTGACACACGAAATAGGCATTAAATAACTTCAAGATATACATTCTTCACCGATTGGAAGAATATTCGTGAGAAAAATAACGAGCATTACTATCTAAATATCATGAAGGACACTAGAAATTCGCATTTGTATGCTTGAAAATGTATAAAGCTTTTTTATATTGCGTGCCAAAGGAGCAACCGTACGTATGATCATAAATATAAATATATAGTTACGTGGAAGGAAAGCCAAATTAAGGTGGCTAAGTTAGAAAAATAAAAGTTATCAACTTCGAATAAAAGACTCATTCTATGTATATCTTCTCGACTAAGTTGTGTGCTATTTGAATTTCTACCCTTCTAATTTATCCAATACTTTTTGATAGAGTAGGAACTTACGTTTGTAGCTAGCTAGCTAGTTAGTTACTATATTTTGAAAAAGGGAAAATGATACTATGTTCTATGATTTTATTCCTTTATTTTAACTGTTTATATATATATTTATTTATTAAATAGTTAAGAAAGTGACTATTAATATATTGTTGTATTTTTTTATTTTTTAAAAATATTTTTAAACATATTTAAAAAATGTGAAAAAATAATTAAAAAAAAAAGTTGCATTTGGCCAGGGGGCACGCCCAACTGCTGGGCGGCATGGTAACAATCCCCTTTTAAGAAAATATATAGAGAAACGTATGATCTTAAAAAAAATCAAAAAATTACGTTACAAACTGTATAGATCAGATCGTAAAACATAAGAAGAGTGTTATATCACAAAAAGATTTCATAAAAAAATACAAATTGACACGTATGATTTGATATGGTACGTTAGATCTATTTTACATAATTTTATAATCTAAAATTTTAATGTATTATATCAATTCATGTTAATTTATAAAAATTTGCAATTAAAATATTTATATTTGAACACCAAATTGCATGATTGTATTTTGTGATTGGTTTTGCGTACTGCGTGTTTGGCCTATAGTACATTTTTTAAGTAAAATAACAATATTGTCAAAATTAAATATATATTTATCTAGAGACGTTCATGAATTCATCTCAGTGCACCGCGTCAATATTGCATACATTGTCGCACTATGTACAGTGTACACAGATCCGTGTAATGCCCGGTAATAACGTTTTTCATGGCGGTAATGCTATGTGTAGCAGAAGTAAGAAACAAGAAGAAGGTGATAGACTTTGACTTGAAAAACTAATAAAGTCAACAAAGTTTGCGCGTTTTGGCATGGGAATTCATCTCAAAACGTCATCCTCCATAACCATGAAGAAAAAGTAGCACTACTTGGAAACAAAAAAACCCTAGTGCAGGATGGCCAGGCCATGCCAGAACTATTTTCTTGAGGTTCCAAATCCCAAAAATCCATACCTAAAAATGTCATGTCACCATACAACTTATAAAAAGTCAACCACTGATCATCACATTTTCAAAGATTTCATTAATGTCACGATATTGTTTGGCCCATTCTCTTGTATTTTCTTGGTTTTTCTCTCATATTTAATTTCCTTCGTACGTCAGTCTTCCTCAACAAATGAATTACAAGTTCCTGGTATTTACCGTCAAAAATGGGAGCTTTTGATCATGGGCGCAATTACCGCGTGTTGTCTTGGTGGAGATCGAAAGGAGATCAGTCATGATCATGGCCATGCAGGGATCAGGAAAGTGGGTGAACACTATCGATCCCTTTTAAAAGAGTAATTATAACATGATCACGTCATTCCCGTGTGTCTTTATCCGATTCATCTTTTAAGTGGTCTAACTAAATTAAAATATCATCATGCACCTAATTAACATCATGTAGTTCATCGGACTTTCTGCTTAGCTAAATATAATATTAATATATATCATTCTTATATTTTCTCTGTTTATTTATTTTCTTTTTTAAGTAATATTTATTAATTAATAAAACATATAATACAAAACAGGAATTGGTCGGAAACCGACAAACTTTCAAGACGCGCATTAATTATTACAAGAAAAATAGATATTTATGACCATTCGTTTACAATAAAAATAACTATTTACTATAAAAATAAATTTATTTTAACTAAAAATAATTATTTCGATAGAAATAACTGATTGTAAATAAGTAATTTTTTTTATAGTAAATATAATATTGCATGTCACAATATGAAAACATAATTTTTCCTTGCGTATTACAATATAAATGGCTAGCTGTTCTCGATCGCGTCCAAATTGGATCAGAACCGTACGCGTCCATACAATCGAATTTATAAGCTGTAACGAGGGTAGGCATGGCAGCATTATATGTTGATTAAGGAAGGGAAGGACGTCTTAGCCAGCTTTCAAATAATTATATAAATTTATTAATATAAGCCATTCAAAATAAAAAATAAAAAATATATGAACAGTCAAAATAAGAGAGTAAAATTATGAAACTAATTAAGATTATACTTTTATAAATAATCAGGTAAAGTATCACGTCATCTCGATTCTTGTTTGAATAATTCTACATATAATTGTGAAGTACGTAAATATCGCATAATTGCTTTGAAAAATAATGAAATTTATTATTAAAAAATTAATTTTTTTCATATAAGTCTCATGTTTTATTCACTTTTTTTAAAATAATTACGCGACGATTGTACAATTCATAATTACAAATATATTTTCTCTTCTTGTTTTATATAATAACTAACGCGGAATTTCATCCTAAATACTTACGAGGTTTAGTTGATAAATCGAGAGAGTGAAAATTAATAAATGGAGAGAGTGAGAATTAATAAATGGAGACACCAGCCCATATATATGTTTTTATTGGGCCCATGAATAATGTGCTGGGAACAAGGATAGAAAGGCTTCTCAGGCAGATACATGATTGATAGGTTTGGGCTCTCAACCCAGCCCATGATGATCTACCATTTTTTTATAAGCTGAGCGTGGGCTTGGAGAGAGAGAGTGAATTCCCTAACAGCCTCCTAGTGGTATTCACTGCATTGTGATTTTTTTTTAAGAGTCTCTCTCATGTGCGGTGTTGGTTCGATTAGAGAGAGGAAGGCAAGTTTTGACTGTTAGCCTTTTTATGTGGAAAACTCATGGCCATGGCCCATTGGCATTGTCCATTACAAATTCAAAATCAGCGTGACTTTCTTACGTGTCATCAAAGAACCCTAGGATTAAGAAAGAAATTTGTTTGATGATGTCATGTGTACTGTAATTCTCAAATAATAAAAATTAAAAAAAATATAGAATGTAAAATGTGAGGAAATTATGAAGATTTTTTCTTGTTTCTTTCTTTTTTCTTTTTTGACTTTCGAGCTGCATTTATCGAGCCAACGAGCTATACGAGAAAGATAGTTTGTAAATGTTATTTTATTTTATTTTTTAAAATTTTTTATATAAAATATAATAAATAATTTAATTTTTTTAAATCTTAAAATAATATTTTATTCATTTTAACTTTTATTTAAAATCATATACAAAACCGCACGTACATTTATACAAAAAAATCTATACAACATTTTACTATTCACACAATTTCTACACACTATATTTTTTTTAATTTTTATTATTATTTTTCTTTTATCAAATATTTAATATATGAATAATAAATAGAAAAATTAAATTAATTTAAAAAGAATAAACTCAAAAAAAAAAGATTTTAAAAATATTAAAAAACTTTAAAATTTTAAAAAAATATCATATGTTGAGAATAGAAAGTTGTGTAATATTGCTCACATTTATATTGTAATTGCTTCAGGCAGGACAGCCTTGTACACGTGTCCCTTCCAGGGAATACCTCTATCTAACGGGTGGAAAAAGAGGTTCTTTTTTGGGGTGCCGGAGAAAAGTCACTACGGAAGATGCTTCACACGTGGACACGAGTGATAAGATCATAGGAGGTGCATGGAATGGATGGAGTTGATGCGACTTGCGAGAGCTCAGGTCTACTTTTTTCACTTTACGTTTTGATAGTTTTGACTAATGGCACGTGGTAAGTAAAAAAAGATGTTGACGTGGACTTATACCATTCGGGGCTTCGGATTACCACGCTCTGGAAGTAGCCGTCACAATTCGACAAGAAAAAATCTAATCACCAATTTTGTTTTTATCACTCTCGTCATCTTATCATATAAGAAAAATTCTATTCCTAAACTTCATACACCACACACTATCTTTTTTATGATTTTTTTAATTTTATTATCTTATTAAATATGTGGTATATGAATTATGAGTAAAATAATTCAATTATTTTAAGAATAATAAGATCAAAAAAAACTTTAACAAAATTTTAAAAAAATAAAAAAATTTTGATGTGTGGTGTATGGGCTTATGAATAGCAATGCTCATCATATAATATTAAATGATAAATTTTTAAATAAAATATAATAAATAATTTTTAATTATTTAATATCACATCATAAAAAAACATTTTTTAATGCAACTTCCGGCTAGATTGTATTCCTAATTATGTCTCATTTAGAACGGAAATGATTATGTAAGGAGGTCCTTGTTTCTTAGGTTATGCTTGTTTGAGAGTAAAATGATGGTATGAAAATTTTATGAATAATAATAAAATAATTTATGAATAGTAATAAGATAATTTAAATTGAATATTTGTAAAATTTTAAAAAATAATAGAAAAAAAGTTAAATAAAAAATATTATAAAATTAAAATATTGTAATAATATAGTTTTATAATATTATTTTTATTTTAAGATTTGAAAAAATTTGAATTATTTTTTATGTTTTACTTGAAAGTTTGATAAAATTGTAATAATTACTTTGAAAATTTTGTAATGAATAGTTTGAAAATCTTGTATTTAAATTATATTTGGAAATAAGTTAAGATGATGATTTTGTGTCTCATTGAAGCTTCCAAACCTGCCAATGTTTGTTTGAAAAAAATTTCAATTTCAAAATTATCATTTCATCACATCTCATTTCTAAACATCACTCGAATATAAATACTTTCAAACTATTCATTACAAATTTTCCAAAATTTTAAATAAAAAATAAAAAACAATTCAACTTTTTCAAATTTATAAACAAAAATAATGTTAAAAAACTATATTATAGTAATATAACATTTTTTGTTTAACTTTTTTCTATCTCTTTTTCCAAAATTCCATAAGGTTAAACTATCTCACTACTATTTATAAACTATTTTACTATTATTCACAAAATTCTTATCTCTTCGCACTCCCTAAGCATGACATTAGTCCTGTCATTACTAACGAACTTATACATTATATTTTAATTGAGTTTTTCGTTTAGGTGATAATTTAAGATATGAAAATGATTTAACCTTGTTTATTTAATTAGATAAAATGGAATAAAAATTGAATAAAATATTAATAGAATATAATTTTTTTTATATTATTTTTGTTTCAATATTTGAAAATTTTGAATTATTTATTATATTTTGTGTGAAAATTTAAGAAAATTACAATAATTATATGAGATGGGATGGTTTGTAAAAATAAATGAGATACAGTTTTAGAGTATGCAAATTTTGCTTATTCTCTTTTTAAAAAATAGATAAGTATAAAATTCACATGAAACAAATCTATATTTTAATAGTGAATCTCATACTTTTTTAAAAGAGTATACGATACTTACACGGCTTTAAATTATATGTATCATTACTCTTTAAGATATATGTCAAATCAATTGAAATTTATGAATAAAATTATATTAATTCATTAAACACACAACTAATTTGGAAGCCGGATAAAATTGAAAAATATAATTTATTAATCGCAAAAAACAAAAAAGAAATAAAAACAGTTATTGATACTCCATGGACCCATTGAATTGGATGGGAAGCGTTCAATTTTGGTATGAGTTTTTCTTTTTGGGAAAGTAGAACTTTATTGCGGGGAAAAGGACACGAAAAAGGCAGGCAGTAGGCCAACTTCTATTGTCATCCACATGTATACATGGCCTCCCTCCTCTTAAACAAAGAGATAAAAGAAAACCAAAATAATTAAATAAATAAAAAAACAGGAATTTTATCTGTTATCTTACATTTTGCATCAATCTATCATTTACAATATTATTTTATAAAATAAATTTAAAATTTGACATATTAAGTCTGAATAAAAACAACAAGACTTCAGCAAAAAAATAATATTAAAAAAAAAATTAACGAAGAAGAATCGTTTAGGAGAAGAGAAAAATACAATGATGCTGACTAGGATTAGAAAACCCAAATGTGCTTACTTTTGGCAAATCGTAGAAAAAAGGGAGAGAGATGTTTTAAAGGCCACAAAACAAACTTGTGGCCGAGAATTCTCCAATTGACTGCTGATGTGGCACCCCACCTGCCCAAACGGGATCAATTGAAAACGTATAATCGAAGAGACTACGACGACGACGAAGACGCCACACTCACTCACTCGCACAAACGTGCCATCTCTCTCTCTCTCTCTCTTCTGTTCTGTTTTTTTTTTTTTTGGTTAGGAGAAGAAAATAAAAAACCGGAAACGAAGAAAGCTGAAATCGGAGAGAAAAAAAAATGTTGGAAGCAAGAGACCCGGCGATTAAGCTCTTCGGGAAGACGATCACCGTACCGGAGATTACGGCCAACGGGTCGGTTGACTCTACAGGAGCTCCAGCTCCGTATTCAGGTCCTGTGGTTGAAGATAATATCGATCAGGACCAAGCTTGTTCGACCGACTCTTCGCTCGAAAACAATTCAGACGGAGATGGAGAAGAGCGAGAGGCTAAGAAGGTAAGGGATTCTGGGAGCGACCCATTGTTTTGTTGGTTTTGACTTGGTTTGAACATGGTGGTGGCCTAGTTTTGTTTCTTAATGATGATTTGATGAAGATTAATAATGATGATTAGTGGGTTTTTCGAGTGTGATTCGGTGGGTTTAGATTTTCTTCATCAGCTGTTGAATGGGGTTGAGTTTTAATTTTTTGCTTCACTATTCAAAGGTGAGATTTTGGTCGGTTTTTGTTTAGGAATTAGTATATTATGATGAGTTTGCTTGAGGTTGTATAGGTTAATTTTGATTGGTTCGGGGATTGCCTGTCTAATTTCTGTATAGATTAACATTAACTCAAGAAGTGGTTACGGCTGTACTAGTTTCGATCTTTGGTCGATTTGATAAAATTCTTCATCTCAGTTGCTGGTTTTCTGGATATTGGCTTCTTACTAGATTTCGTGTATGCTTTGTTTCTTTTATCGGAGACGTATATTTTTAACCAGATTTTGGCAATTGATGGGTTAGATTATTTTGGTTTCTTTTAGCAATCTGATGTCAAAGGCTATACAATTTTTCATTGTCATCGTTTTCTATGGTTAACATTTGGACCTGAAAATGCCGTCTCCTATTGATATCCTTATGTTTTGTAAGGACTTTCCCAATTCTAAGATCGAGTAGAATCTTCAATTTTATCGTTAAAGTCTGGAACTGTTTCTTCTTTTTTTCTTTTGGTCTTTTATCAGGTGAAATGATTTTTTTGGCTGTTGCATGACACTTTTACCATTGCCTTATCAGTCCTAGTTCATTTACTCCTTAGGTGGCTTTGAGCACATGGTGCTACAGTTGTCTACTCCTTGCACAGAGAGTGTAAAAGGAAGTTAGTACAATTTTCCTGCTTATTCTTCCTTCCTGGCTTTAACTAATTATCGTTAATCGTCCATTTGGTCATGTAGAGGTCATGACACAGACATGAGTTTGAATCTATACGAAATTCTTCCAAACCTCGCCTGTCCCAACAGACTGGTCATCATGTCTTTTTGTAGGTACCTTGAAAGTTTTACGAACACTTGAATCTTAACATCCTAGACATCCACAACAAAGATAGTTAAGCCTTTGTTGGGTAACTGAGATCGGTTTGAAGTGCTTAAATAGGTTAATTATATATTACTTTTGCTGGCTGCTTCTTTTTTTTTGCAACTATGAAACTTTGGTTCCAAATGACAATTCAAAAGATTTGTGAGATATGCTCTTCTGTGTTATTTACTTACTTCCTGAAAATGGTTCTCACTGTAATTGTTGTGTTGATATTTTTCATCCATTTGTCTTTAAATATTTCTTCTCTCATTGGAAAATCTGATTAATTCAGGACACGTTGGGAGAAAAGCCAACTGAGAATAACCAGGAAGACCCAGGCCCACCTGTGTCTTCAGAAGCATTAACAAATCCAGATGCGACCTCAGGAATAAGTGAGAATTCTAAAACACCCTCTGTTGAGAAGGAGAGTGCTACATTAAAAAATTCAAAGCCCGAAGAAGAACATAGCGAGTCTAATAATTCACAAGAAAAACCCCTGAAGAAGCCCGACAAGATACTTCCATGCCCCCGCTGCACTAGCATGGACACCAAGTTCTGTTACTTCAATAATTACAATGTCAACCAACCTCGGCACTTCTGCAAGAACTGCCAGAGATACTGGACAGCTGGTGGGACAATGAGGAATGTGCCTGTGGGTGCTGGTCGTCGCAAGAACAAGAATTCTGCTTCTCACTACCGCCATATAACTGTCTCTGAAGCTCTCCAGAATGCTGGAACTGATCTTACAAATGGAGTCCACCATCCATCACTGAAATCGAATGGCACTGTCCTCACATTTGGATCAGACTCACCCCTTTGTGAATCAATGGCTTCTGTACTGAACCTTGCTGATAAAACAATGAGGAACTGCACACAAAATGGGTTTCAGATACCAGAAGAGCTAAGGATTCCAGTTTCTTATGGGGGTGGAGAAAATGGAGACGATTGTTCAAATGGAGCTTCAGTTGTAACTTCAAATTCAAAGGATGATCCTGGAAAAACTGGATCACAAGAGCAAGTAATGAGCAATTGTCAGGGGTTCCCACCTCAAATTCCTTGCTTTCCTGGGGCCCCTTGGCCTTATCCATGGAATTCAGCTCAGTGGAACTCCCCCATGCCACCACCTGCTTTCTGCCCTCCGGGCTTTCCTATGCCATTTTACCCTGCCGGAGCTTATTGGGGATGTGCTGTGCCAGGCACTTGGAGCATCCCATGGCTTCCTCAGCCAACATCTCCAACCCCAGGCTCTGGTCCTAACTCTCCAACCTTGGGGAAACATTCACGAGATGAGAATGTTCTCACACCAAGCAACTCTGGGGATGAGGAACCACTAAAAGAAAAGAATGCCGAGAGATGCCTTTGGATTCCAAAGACATTGAGGATTGATGACCCAGGAGAAGCTGCAAGAAGCTCTATATGGGCAACACTGGGACTTAAGAATGACAAGGCTGACTCAATTAGTGGGGGAGGACTCTTTAAGGCATTCCGATCAAAGACTGATGAAAAGAATAACATAGCTGAGACCTCACCAGTCTTACAAGCGAATCCGGCAGCATTGTCTAGGTCACTCAACTTCCATGAGAGCTCGTAAACATGTAGCTTATGATTTCAGAAACGGTTCATGGTGGTGCAGACAGATTGGCAGTCTTCAACTGGTCCATTCAAAGTTCCTTAAACTGCGAATACCATGGGATTATTTTGAGTTCACTGGCCTCATTTCTAAGAATCTAAAGCCAGTCCAAATTAGGAAGAGCAGAGGAGGATTGTCTGCCATATCCCCTTAATGAGAAAATAGCCACTTTAATTTAGTCGTAGGAACTGATTTCATGTGTTAGTGTGAACAGGTGCCTTTTGTTTTGAGTAAGATGTTTTATTTTTGCTGAGTTCATGTACATATTTCTATATGCAATAGTGAGCGCTAGAACAAAGTGTGTACCAAAATCCCAGATGTTCTTAAATAAATTTGGGAGTTGAATTCTACGCGGGTGTTTTTACTACTGCCCAAGTCCATATTTTCTGTCTCCAGCCCTTTGTTGACAAATAATACATACTTTGTGGCGCATTATGGAACAATATTAGACGGAGTAATGCTACTCAATCTCCATACACAATATTTTTTAAAATTTTTTAATATTTAAAATTTTTTTTTTTTAGTTTATTCTTTTTCAAAAATATTAAAATTTAAAAAAATATGATGGGGAGAGATTGAGAAAGTTACGTAGCATTGCTCTTGTTTGGAAAAATGAAGAGTACATTAAAAAGTTTTTCATAGTCTATGTTTAGAGTATTTCTTAAAAACCGACCCAAATCAAGCCAAGAGAGTTACTTTCATTCTTCACGGCTCTACAGGAAACAACATGGAGGCTGCGATGGAAAAGTTCTTGTAGGCCCTCGACTTGAAAGATAGTCTTGGGTTCTTGTTACAAAAGGCCAACCACCTCTCCTTTTCTTTACCCAAGAATCCAAGAATGTAGCACCAAAAGATGGAAAGCTAGCTTTTCCTTTCTTCACTTGTTGCCTTCTTTTTCTCCTTTTCCTTCTGTAATCCTTCAATAAGTTCGTGCCTCCGTTCAATGGTAGAAAGACCACATAATGTGCCAAAAAGCAAAATTATCAATCCAAAAATGCGGTGAGTCATCGAGGTTGCATTTAGATGTTGAGTTGAGTTGAACTCTTTATAAATAATAGTGAATTGAGATGATTAAGTAAATTTTATAAAATCTATCTAAGATAAGTTTAATGTGTTTAGATGTATTTATGAAAAGTTAAAAAATATTACGGATCCCGCGTGTAAGTAAATATTGAATTAAAAAAAGTTATAGATACCACGTGTAAAAATGTTTCGATTTGAGATAAGTTTAATAATTTGAGAGTTGAGTGTTTAGATATTAGACTCAGTTTAAAATTAGACTGAACTGAGTTAACTTCAATTGAGTCTATCAACCAAACGAGACCTTAAAGGTTTGACATTGCTGTATACTAAGATTGCGATTTTTAATAAAATTACTGCACTTGGTCGATCCATCCAAATAAAAAGATATGTGTTCCTGCTATTAAAAGATATTGGTAAACTTTTTTCGAGTAATAATATAGTTCATACAAACTCGTGCAAATATTTTAAAAGAGTAAGATCTACGGTAAAAAAAAAAAAAGTAATTAGATCCCTTTTTTTTCAAAAAACCTCTACTACGAGAGTTTGCACAAAATAATTTTCTTATATTTTTCTATCTTGGTAAGCAAAGGTTGGCAACCATGCAAGCTGGAGTGAAATGAGCTGTTTACTGGGACCATTGCACGTGATGCCATTAAGCCTCATGGCGTCTTTTCCTGCCCGTCCTTTTCTTGATGCTTCTGTCTTTTTGGCCATTGCCTGGAGAGAAAACAGAAATCTGTTCTTGTTCGTTTTCCTTTTCTTTTTTTGTCCTAATTTTACTATATGCGGCTGAATTTGATTTATGTAATTGGTTTATTCAATGATGATGGTTAAAGTCAGAAAACTGAAGAGTTATAGCCTCTGGATTGGTAGCAGCATATAATTTTAGAGCATTGCTACACAACCTCCACTACACTCCACACTCCACACTTTTTAAAATTTTTTAAATTTTTTAAATTTTTTTAAAAATTTTTTTTGAGTTTATTCTTTTTAAATTATTTCAAAATTTTTAATTCATTATTTATATAATAAATATTTAATAAAAGAAAAAAATAATAAAAATTAAAAATAATGTAGAGTGTGGAGTGTTAGGAGGTTGTGAAGAGTTTTTGATAATTTTAAAGAGATTAACTGCTCATCATCTCCATACATTACATATTATATTTTTTTAAATTTTTAAATTTTTTAATATTTTTAAAAATCTTTTTTTGAGTTTATTCTTTTTAAACTAATTTAATTTTTCTATTCATTATTTATATATTAAATATTTGATAAAAAAAATTAAAATTAAAAAAAATATGATGTGTGGAAATTGTGTGAATAGTAAGAGGTTGTGTAGATTTTTTTTAATTTTAAAGAAATTAACTGCTCATCATCTCTACATATTACACACCACACTTATTTCTATTTTCTTAATTTTTTTAATTTTTTTTTGGTTTTATTCTCTCAAAAATAATTACTTTTTTCTACTCATCATCCATACACTATATATTTGATAAGAGAAAAAAAAAATTATATATGATGTGAGAATGATGAGTAGAATTTTTCAATCTTAAATAATGTGACTCTCCTTTTATCTTATAGCTGCTAATTTGCTTTAATAATTTATTTTTTTATCAGCAACTAGAACTAATTTTATTGCAATTTGAAAGCAGAATGAACCATAGCTACTTGCTTAGAGATTATGGGTTGCATTCTGACCCTTACTATGCTACACGACTTAAACTAGACACTTTCCACTGAAAGAAAGATTCAAAACCCAAACCCAGCTAGTCCTCACAGATAATATTCTAAATATATATATTAGCAGTGAGTGACGTGTAATGCACATTTTTCTAGTGACTAATATTCACAAAATATAAAAATAATATATTTTTTTAAATAAAATTAATTAGTCAATAATTTAATGTACAAGAATAGAAAAATAAAATTTAACAAGCATCATAATGATAACAAAATGTTACAGTAATATGAGTAATATGAAAATTAAAAGATTTTAGATATTCTAGCAATAGTTTTCTTAACAAAATATATGAATTGTAGAATTTAACCACACTACTCAATAACTCAGGAAGGACTAAAAAAATCATTTTATCTAAATGATTTTAGTTAATTAATAATATTATGAGATTTAAATTATATTAAAAATTATAATTATTTATATGATTTAATTCTCTTAAAAATATTTAACAAAATTTTATTTTTTATTTAATGATAAAATATTAGTATTTTATAAATTAAAATTGAATTTATATTCTAATTATCTAACTAAATGTGGGCTGTGGATATCCAACTTTGTGGGCTTTCTTTGGTAGTCTCGGATTATTGATCCAGCCCACTCACGAAAGTCTCCGAAAACAATTCAAATTAGAGCTACGTCATGCCATCACCCATACGGCAACCGCTTTTATACTTTAACGTAAACAGCAATAATTGTTTATTACTGTTCACTTTATAGTGGTTTTTAAGATATAAGGGGATATAATATATATCTGAAATTTGCTCTCTATCGTGTCTCACAAAATTGGTTTTATAATAAGATAAAATTTTGGGATTTTAGCTCAACTTGGGTACCTCAGCATTAGCAGTGAATTAGCTAAAATTTGATCAAAATTTAATTAAAAAATTCATTTTTATAAATTTAGCTAACTAATTTTCAATAACACTAAATAACATATTCTTCAAATCTATCACTATTTTATTAAAATATTAATTTTAACATTTTCATTTATTTTAATTTTAATATTTATTCGTTATTAAGAAAGTATACATTAATTTTCTAACGTTTATATTATTCCTAACGAATATAATTTTCTAATAGTCATTTTTTTTACAACAGTCATATTTTTTTAACTAATATATTTTTTCAACGATCATATTTTTTCAACGATCATATATTCACAACAGATATATTTTTGTTACAGTATTTTTTTTCTTGTGCGGGAGGAATAGCAGGCGGGAAGAGGAATTTTTTATGGTCAAAATAATATTTGGCCAGCAACTTGAGCTGGCCAAATTTGGTCAATAAACAAACCTTAGGCTAAAAATACTGTAGGTTAATTGAGTCTATTGTAGTTAATTTTTGTGCAATTTAGCTAAAATTTGACCAAAATTTAGTTAAATTGATTCCACTGTTAGTATTCTAAGTTATGTTTGGATAGTAAGATGATCTCAAATATTCTGTGAATAATAATGAGAAATTAATAAAAAAATAATGATAAAATATTAAATAATAATGGATAATAATAAATAATAATAAAATATTATAATACTTTATTAGTTAAACTAGTGTTACGCTTCGTTTGATTACATAGTTTAAATGAGATGAGATGAAATATTTTATTAAAAGTTAAATAAAATATTATTAAAATATAATTTTATAATATGAATTTTATTTTAAGATTTAAAAAAATTAAATTATTTATTATATTTTATATAAAAATTTAAAAAAATTATAATAATAAAATAAGATTATTATACGTTGGGTCCTTGGCAAAGTAAAGCCAAACCATCGGTATTCGTGACTGCAAAGTCAACCTGAAAAAGTATACTTTGTAGAGAAAGTAGACATCTCAACTTGTCTTCCTTAAGTATTGGTCATGGCCTACTTTATGTCAAGTCTAAAATTTAGTTAGAATGTTAATTTTTAGTTATAGTATTAATTTTTGATTAAATGAGTCTATATTAGACTAGCTATCTTAAAGTTAAAATAATAATATAATATTATATATATTTTTTATTTTATTTTTTACAAATACAATTTATATATTTCCTAAATCTTCATGCTTTGTAAAAATAATGTATCTATTCTATCAATATTCGTAATTAGTAAAATAAATAATGTACATGCCATGCATATTTTACCATTCAAAGAGAGAGGGAAGTGAATAAATAATAAAATATTACTTTCCATTGTGAATAGTAGCTAGTCATGTTTGGAGAGGACTTGAAATTTACTATAGCTCAAGTCTTAAGTTTTGGACTTTTGACTAGTCTAATGTGAAAGCTTTTTCTTATATCTAGCTAAAGTTTAGATTTGTATTGACATTTGGCTAGTCCATTACTAATGCTCTTATGTTAGTTGGATAAGACCCAACTTATTGCTAATTTAGTTTAAGATAAGTATTATGAAATCTGTTCAACATGAACTCCATTTGGGACCTTTACTTGTGAGAAATAATTTTTATAAATTTTAAATAGATAAATTTATAAGAAAATCGATCTTATATTGAAAAAGTATAAAAAAAAAAATAACGAAACTCTCACTTCTTTGTAAAAGAGCTGCGCAAAGATTTCAAATTTGTAACTAAAACTATTCTTTCCTTATTTTCTTCCTCAAACACGTGGAAGTTTGGAAGAAAAATGAAAAGGGCAACAAGGAATCAAGTAAGAAGCTTGGCACTTGGAGATCAGAAAATCTTAGATCTTTTAATGGTGACATGTGATGTTTCCTTTTCAAGCACATGATGAACATCATTCTTTAGAGTTTAGACTTTCACGTGCGGTGAACTCTGACTAATCTGATTATATTTACCTACAATCCACATTAACTCACAACGATGTGGAGCTAAACAAATTAAATAGTTCATATAATAATTATATCAAATAACAAAACATTATGATATATTCCATTGCAGTAGATAAAGCTGGTCAGAACTATAGCCAGTGAACAGCCACGTAATAAAATTCTTTTCTTTATTTTAAAATTCTGTAATTTTAAGAGTAAGATTAAATACAGTTTTAAGATATGTAAATTTTATGTATTTATTTTTTTAAAAAAGTATGACTCATCTTAAAAACTTTTTAAAAAATATATATATATATATATACAAAAGTTATAAACTTTAAGACTATATAAATTATTTTACTTAAAATAAAGAGTACCATATTTTTATTGCTTTAAATGCAAAGGAGATGACAGTCTATATTGTGCAACCATTAGAATAGTTTTCAACTCTGGTGGTACAATGGCTAGAGTTTACTGTAACTGGCGGATTGCTTCGATCACAGAGTATGTGTTCTTTAGAGCAATAGACAATTTTAAAAAGGGATTAAACGACCTAAATAAAATGGCATATTATTAGAAAGTAGAAACAAACAAAAAGGGGTAGTGGGTGCAAGGGCTGATAAATTCACAAAAGCACTCAATTATTTTCTTTATGCTTTCTTCTTATCTGTACAGCGAAATTGTCTCAGTGTTATATGCGCAGTTAATGCCCCTTCATTGGATCTGAAGCTGAAGCGGTTCCCTATGAAAGCCCAAAAGCTGCTTTCTGCTAGCTTTCAAGTCTCATATCATCCGAGCTTGGATTCGGAAATCTGAGAGAGCTACTTTTTTTTTTTTTTTGGCTGTTTCTCATATCATCAGAATCCTGCCAGGGAATAATGAGTCGGTCCTGTTTTCTCAGCGTCCTTCTTGTTTCATCACTTCTGGTTCTGTGTTTCTCTCATGGTATTACCCTTGCTTTAATTTTTGCCTTTTCTTTTCCTAGGAATAAATTCTGTCTGATTTTATTCTTTTCTTAATTTGGTCTCCTTTTCCTTGCGCGTTTTCTTGACCATTAGAAGGATTCGGAAGAAAAGTGATGGAGACTGTTGAGCATGAAGATTCCACTTTTCGAGTAGAGGTCAGTATCGTTTTTTCTTTCCTTTATTTTTTTTTTTTAAATATGCGTCTTATGGTTGTTTCACTCCGTAATTCTTTTTTAATTGTGTTATGTCCATAGAGTAAATATTTGTTTGTTGTCCAGGAAAGTACTGTTGGAAAATCGAGGATGATGATAGAAGTGATGGATTATTCGGATCCCGGGCCAAACACTAATCCGAGAAGTGGGTACATTTTCAGCCCTCCTCCGTCAGTCTAATTGAGGTTATCAACCAAAGACTAAAGGGATTGTCATTTTCTTTTGTCTTTCTCAAGCCAAGCCAAGTTTATGCAGATGAGTAGGCAGCGTTGTTAAGAAGGTTGGAGTTGTTTATGCTACTAAGAGATGTTCTTTTTTTCAATTGTAATTAGTGAATAGGTTGCAGTTGGTTGAAGCTTTGGATTCTTCTTCTTCTTCTCCTTTGTCTTCAAGTGTGCAATAAAACAGTATGCTAATGCTTGTCCTTACTGTTGTATCCAAGCAAAGAGGTATAGAATAACACATTTGCTCTTCAATGAGATGATCGATTACAAGCTCTGTCTGTGTTACTTGCAAAGTTCAATTTTCGAGGCTGAAGTTGTGAATCATTGCTGTCCTACTGTTAATTTGTATGCTCATGAACTCGATTAATCTGTATGCCATAACATTCTCGGTTTCTCTCATGATTATAGAGGGGCTCATGTCCATTTCTTTGCCATGTCAATCCCTGATGCGATAAGCTCTGGTTTTAGTTCTTGTTTACTAGCATATTGTTGTGACCAATTTGTGTTTCATGGTAACCGATTAAGTCTAATTTGATGTCCTTTGGGTTGAATGTTGGTATATAAAAGTTCATGCTGAGCTTTAACAACTTCACTTGTACATTATTCTGTAGTATTTCTGGCTCACATTTTATTATATTACAAGATCAACAATTCAAGCTTCCCTCAGTTATATCAATGCCAACACCAAGGGTTGGCCCAAGTGGTGAAGGCCTTGGTCTTGAGGTATCACTCCCTTCAAGGTCCAAGGTTTAACACCTTATGGGTGCAAACAACCCTTTGGGGCCACACTCCTGGTGAAAAGCCAACGATTTAACCAGTTTCATGTAGGAAAACTTCCGAAGGTGCGGTGCATGGGACTGAGGTTTACTCTGTTGGAGAGGGTCCCCGACATAAAAAAAAAAAGTTATATCAATGCCCTCGAGGTGATTTACAATAGAAAATTATTTGACTTGGTGGAGTGCAATGTGTTGAGTTAAATAGACTTCTTAATTATGCTTTCACGTGCATGAAAGTGCACCTGCAGCATTATTAACATAAATCGGGTTCTGTTGCAAATATCATGCTCCCTTGGCGGTGGCTCATGCTGTATTTAAAATATTTGTGTTCCTTGAGAGCCGCCTTCCTCAATCCCTGTTGATAGATAATTCCAACTTTCTGCATAAGTACTAGAGGTGCATGCTCAACTAGCTAGTGGATGACAACATATCTTCTTCCAATTTGCAGTTTAAGTTTTTTAATATTTGGTCCTGTGATCTGGACTGACTAGGATCTTTTGAATCTCTATTTAATACAACCATGATCGTGGAATTACTCCAACATATGCAGTAAAGAGCAAACTAATGATCATAGACTCATCATGGTGATAATCTTGGAAGATGTTCTTTGAGACTTTAGGAGGGCAGTGGACGGAGTTTGTGTATTCTTCTTACTTGAAAATTCATACATTTGTGTATAATTGCTAAGCGGAGGGGGAAAAAGAAAGGAGAAAAACATTAACACGAGATGTTTCCTTTACCTGTTGCACTGTTCTAATAGGAGAAACTTTCTAGCTTATGTTGCTAGAGTTTTTTCCGTATGTCACATGCATTACGGGCGAAGAAGGCAGGTACTAGCAATCTCGGTTATTTAAGGTTTCTTTAGTTTTTTTTTTTTTTTTTGTTCATAGATTTTGTCAATCGCAGTGGTCAAACAGATCAGTTTCTGAAAATGAATTACAGTTTGGGATAATTTCCTCTCTATTTCCGATTCTTTGGTATTCCTTTGAAACTATCAAAGTTTTAATAGTACTTTTATTCGATATTCTGTGCAAATCAACGAATTTTTGTGTAATCTTTCTTCTTTTTTTTGTTTTGTTTACTCCTACACGCTCTGTACATCACAGGCGATGGCCAAAAAGAAAAGATGTTTATGAAGAGGGGCAATGAGAAGGTATAGACTTGACTAAGAATGATTGCCCCATTGAAACCATTGGGCACCGCACCAATTTCCCCTCTCATGCCGTGTGTGGAACGAGAACTAGAAGAGGTTACATATTTCTCAGATAGTATTGGGCACTCCTCCAAGCGTTTATGGAAGAAATTACAGTGACAACTTCGCAAGATGCAAACTTTTTACCCCAACAGAGATGGCACTTTCTTCAAACAGGTCTTATATAAAATATCTGGAGAAACCCATGCGCGGAAAATGAATAGCATTATAAAATTTCAAACCGGTCCGTGTAAACTGTAGGAAAAATAGTGGGTAGCCCTCATGGTCAAAGTTTATTACTTTCCTAGAAATTTCAGAACTTATCCCAGAAGAAGGAAGGAAAAAGATAGAAATAAAGAAAGAAACTTCAATGCTTTTTCTTCCCTCAGCAAAGTCAAGCCAACTTTGGAAAACCGGCAGATTCTTGGCAAATCCCATATACAAACATACATATGCGGACAAAGAAGAACAGGCCAGCCTCAGCTATATTTTTGCATATGTTTCCAACACTACTCCTAAAATATCGGGAATGGAGAAACTTCTCCGGATTGACCACTTCAATGATTTTCCCATCTTCTATGCAAGACCAGTTGCACCACGCAAGCACCTTCGCCTCCACAGTTCATATCTGACCATTTTGACGTCTTCAAAGGATCCGGCTAAATTCAAGTCCTTATATAGGAACCCTACTCTTCAATTCTAACATAATCTTCATGCCAATTATTCTCTAGTTTCCCCCTCTTCTACTTTTCTGAATCGAGCTTCATTCCTAACACTCGGTGAGGAGTCGAGATTTCTGTTTCTGTTTCTTGATAGGATAATCTATGACTATACCTTCCATCTGCTATATTACAATGGAAAAGGCGTCACAAAGGAAAAGCATATCGGCTTTCTCATTGTATTGTTTTTCGCTTGATGTTCTTTTCATCCAAACAATTGCCATTTGTCTAAGACAAATACACAATTTTTTGACAAGATTTTGGTCTTCTCTCCAATACCAACCCAACTTTGATAATCATTACCCGAAGGCTTGGGATAAGAAAAAGAATTCAGATTTTGAGCTGAGCCAGCAACAGGCTAGCACAAGCAGAAAGAAAGATGATAGCATCTTGAACAGAGGAGATGCGGAAACGGTCATGCAAAACTTGGGAATTTTTTGCAGCTCAGAAGACGAGGAACTTCTGGAGGGGTTCAGTTCCAATGAGATTTCAGGGCTGTTTGATGAGAAGGAACCAAGCTTGGAGGAGTTGAAGGAAGCTTTTGATGTTTTTGATGAGAACAGAGATGGGTATATTGATGGAAAGGAGTTGCAGAGAGTTCTCTGTATTTTGGGCTTGGAGGAAGGAAAAGAAGTGGTGAACTGCAACAAAATGATCAGGACATATGATGAAAACAGTGATGGAAGAATAGATTTCAATGAATTTTTAAGATTGATGGAGAACGTCTTTTGCTGAATGATTGTTTTTCATTCTGGACATACATATATAAAACATATCGAGCTTGGGATTCACTCCTCCTTTTAGTTCTATGTTATTATTCGTGTGATTCCAATTAGATCTTTTTTTGGTCGTGTGTGATTCCCTTGTTATATAATAAGATTTATTGGTATCATCATCATAGCAAATATAATGAAGTTGAATCTTGAAAGGTTCTTGCACTCAAAATGAAACCTCACTAACATACTTATCATTGTAATGGCGTTTTAAAATGAAAAGTTCAATTCTCTTCTCAAATCGAACCAATCCTCGACAATCGACATCCCAAGTTGATAAATATATCAATTTCCAAATAATTTCTACTTCCATTAACTAATATTTCTTTCCCGATTATGAAGAAATAGGCCCGGACAGTACGTACTATCAAGAAGACCACCAAACAGAAACTTCAACCGTGAACATTTTCCCGTCAAACTCAGTCGAACTAGAGACAGCGTCACAGCAAGCCTTTTGTCCTTTTAGACAACACAGAAAGACAATCAGGCAAATATGTTCAGTTCGTAAAATACAAATTAATTTCAGAGGAAAGCATTTTAATCGGACCTCTGATGGAATACTGCTTTAAGCAGGTACACAAACATTTGTGACCGCCGTCCCAGTTGAGAAAAAGATCTAGCCAGCTACTTCTTCTGAATTTATAGAAGAAGTACAAAAAAGAATAGAGATCCGTTACAGGCAAGAGTAATTGAACAAGTGACCAATGGCTTATAGAACACCGTCGTAAGAAATCCTTTGCTTTTCCTGGTCAGATACGTCGGGCAAGGGCTTCTGCTGTTGCACCTGAGCCCAAGCAAGTAGGGTTGTAAATGTACTTGTCTCTTCAATAATCCGCTCGGTATTCGCTCGGTTAAACTTGAATCGAACTCAACTTGTGAAAAAAAAAAAGCTCATTCGTGAAAGCAGATACCCGCTCGATTTGTAAATGACACATACCCGACAAAACTCGATTCGACTCGACTAAGGCTCGTTAGGGCCCGTTCATTTATGCTCGAGTCGACTCGTTAGCTCGACTCGATTAAAACTAATTCATATATTGATAAATATATATATATATATACACCTATGTATATATACATATATATATATATGTATTAGCTAATAATATAAGCATACCATTTTTATAACTAAATATATAATATGTAATCTAATTACTTATGTCTATATAGTGAATATATTTTATAGATATATTTTATAATTGGTATAATAATTAGTTGATAAAATTTAATAATTTCATATACCAGTATGTGGGAACTATATATAAAATAGATATATGCTATCATATTAAGTGTATATATTAATAATATATGCACGCATATCATATATTGTTATTTTGGAATATTAACTAGTTGGATATTAATTATTTAAAATATTTTTAAAATTTTATAATTCAATGAAGGTTCTACTTGTTAGTTGTATAAATTCAATATTAGATTTTTTATTTTTTAATTATTAAATCTTATTCAAAAATAAAAAATAAATAAACAATTCGAGCTCGAGCTCGGCTCGACTCGAACTCGTTTGTAGGACGAGCTCGAGTCAAGAGTTAAGCTTATCGAGTCGAGCTCGAACACAGAATAAAAAAAAAAATCTCGAGCTCGAGTATTTTTAGTAGAGTCGAGCTCGATAAGTCAAAGCTCGGTTCGGCTCGATTACAGCCCTACAAGCAAGAGCACGACCATATTTAGCCGAAGTACAAGCATAAGCAAGCTGTTGTGTAAAAAATGACAGTAAAGTAAACAAAAATAAAATTCAATCACACGAGCAAATGTATACGTGATTCGATAACATACTTACGTCTACAAATTTACATAGTATTTTATTACCTTAAAAAATGATAAAATACATTTTGGAAAGAAATATATTATTTCAGATTGGCCATACTATTAATTAATAGAATATTTATAGGGCTGTTAGGCAGAAACTCTAATTTTACAATTACTAAATTATTTGTTCGAGCGACGTGTCAAACAAATTTCGAGTGAACTTTTTATCTGATGTTTACTTGAGTGTATCGAGCGAACCCTATGTCTAAGCTTAAGAGCGACCTATAGTGCAAATTTTTTGTGTGACATTTTTTGAGTCACAAATCTAACACCAGTAAAATTAAATGCAATCAAATTGAGGAAGCATTATTTGTGCTCCTTGTGGATCGCAATTTCCTCATATTATAAACCTCTTCAGATTCCCAGGCCATGCAGCCAACCTGGCTTACACCATTTCGAAGTATTAGATTCCCCTTCTTTGTTCTCTCTCTCTCTCCCACTATTACTTCAATGGACATACTATCTTGCTTTCTTATCACCGCGAAACAGCCCCGAAACTGCGCTTGATTGAACTAATGACCATGGCGACTATGACGGTGTAACCACCGCAGTGACAACTGCATCCCACAGTTTTAGTATCTGCATACAGCTTGGTTAGATGCCTAGATGTCAGAGAACAAGCTGATGCAGTTTAATGAAAATGGGGTCGCCATATCTGGCATCATTATGGTATGCTAAACCATAGGTGAAACTTAAACCAAACCTAGACAGCTGTTGGAGACTCACTCTAAATCATAATAAGCAAATCAGCTTCTCCTCATCAGATGTCAGATCAAGATTTATCTCTAATAATAATGATGTCTTTAAAGCAACTAAAATTGGGTAGAATCTTGAAGCTGGTACATTTCTTTGCACTGCAGGAGCTTTGCAAGTTGGGTGATGATTGCAAAATCAAACCTTTATTCCGAGCTCTTTCGTGAAACCTTGAGAATGGCATTAGACAATATCACTGTTTACGCAAATAAGTATGATTTGAGAACTTGAGACGGAGGCACGTATATATGACAAGTCAATGATCATATAAATCTACGAGAAACATTTAATTAAGGTGATAGTAAAAAGAAAAAACATTCGTGTCGGCAACTCTTTATTGGTTGGATCTCACTCTTGTTCAACGACCCTTTTTTTTTGGATACCTTTACTTTCTCTAACTTTGTTTCTATTGAGTATTGAAGAATGATTTCTCTTCTGAAAAAGTGATGCACGGCAGCCCATGTGTACGCACCTTATCTCTTCCCACTTGCCGGAGCTCTCTTTTCCAAGCTCTAATTTGCTAAAATAACATTCTTAAATTGTATTTTACAATTCTTTTTATATAATCGGATGAAATTTTTTTCCTGGCTCGGTATTAATGTAGAATGCCAAGCGATCCAACTCACGATCTACAATTGTCAAAAATATTTGAACATACCAAGACTATTTTACTTGGGCAAAAGCATTTTCCTGTGTCCCCCATTAATGGAGACAGGTAGAGAAAAACTTAAAAGAGAGTACATGCATAATCACTTTGCTGTCTTTCATATATAGTTGGATTTGGGGGCTCATTTCACTCTAAAGTTTTACGACACCAAATTTATGAAAGATAAGATATATTCATGGGGATAAGTTTGTATTGTCAATTTCTGACCATTCCACTGCTGCCTCCTGGAGGTTGGAGATAAAAGGTTTAAGTAGTTTAAGCTTATTATAAAGTAAAATTGTCTATTTGCACGAGCAATTCATCCCAGAACAAACCAAATTAGTTTGATTACTAACTTTATGCAGTTTACTTTATATCATCGAAAAGGTAATGTCTGGAAAATGAAAGCTTTACATCTCCATTGGCTATATCAGAAAGTGAAGCTTTACCAATCACATTCAAGTGACATGTCAAATACAGACACACGCATATGCAGCTTATTAAAGCTTACTACAGTGACCTTCGAGATACAAGCATATATCATTATCGATGCAATTTTTTCTGAGATAAGCATAGATGCCTCCTGTAAATGCATTATCTAGACAGTTCTTACACTTTGATGCATAGCGGCAGGCAGTAAAATTACAGTGCCAAACTACCATCAACAGAACGTTAAAGACTTGCTTTTCATACTTCGATGCACTACAGGCAGGTAGTAAATCTGCACCACCTAGCTGCCATTAACTCTCTCTCTCTCTCCAGCAACTAATTAAATAAGGTCTCCAGGCTTCAAAACAAAGCGAGACATGAACTGCAAAAACTCACAATCATATTTAAACGGAGAGGACCTTTTCAAACCAAACCTTGCCATTTTGAGCCAATATTAAGGGTCCTATATACTCTGCTTTTTAATATAAATCTGTAGGATTTTTTAACCATAGCCTTGCCATACTTTAGTAGACATGGTGTAATCAGTCTTAATAGAGTGAGGGACGTTTAATAGCGAAACTGTCCACCAGTATAAGTCTGTCCAAAGGACCAACTGGTCGGGGCAACATTGTATGAAACCACACTGCGTCCATCGCTGGTTGTGACAACAAAAGAGAGGCTTTGTCCATTGAGATATGAATTGCTCTGCCAATTTTGGCCCCAATTCCGGGACATTGCCTGCCAGCCACCTCTTGAGCCCTTGATGGAAACCGCATGCACATCCCCAGCACCACCAACATTGGTCACTAGAACTAAATTGAAGTAGGAATGACCATTGACGGTGAACCTAATACCTCCACTTTTTCTGCAACTTACCCTATAGAAACCATGACAGAGAAATTAACTGGAGGCGTTTGAAAATAACTAAGAGGGAGAAAACTTGTGAGTAAAATGCTCGCTAGATTACCTTCTGTAAACTACAGGAACTATCCCAGCTCTGTATTGGGCAATGTGTTGGAAGATTGGCTGAGAGAGATCAAAGTGGGGGCGGGGAGGGTCACACCAACCCCCTGGTGGGCAGAAATTTGTGGCGGTGACCACAATGGAGCCAGGGAGGCACCATTGTGGATCATTTGCACATCTAATTTCAAAGCAAGCCCCACAGCTTAGGCCATTGTCGAACAATGCAGTGCTCAGTGCTGCTGTGTTAACCCCATAACCCTGGCTGTATAGGTTTCCATACCCACAAGCCCCGCCTATAAAATAGCCAAAAAGATAATGGATTAGCAAATCTTCTTATCTACAGAAGAAAACAATATGATTAAGTAAAAAAATTATAAAAAATTAGATTCAGTTCGATACAGTTACGTACCCATCGTCCCAGAAGCATCACCTCCACCATAGAAAGTGGCATGAGCATCTGTCCAACCTCCATAATACCCATTAACTGACGCGACCATGGAGATAAACCCCACCATAAAGAAACCAAAAAGAGCCATTTTCCTGCACTAAGCAAACTAGCTGGACAGGAATTGAACCTTGAGAAGACTTGCATGGGGAAATGAAGAGTGGGGGAATAAATAGAGGCCAGTCAACATCAAAACTGACTGACAACCCGACTCATCTTTGAGCTGTTGGGACCATGCAACTTAAAGACTACGTGAAGTGGTTTCGAACCTTTTGGTACCGTGAACTGTTGAAACTATCCATTTCACTGCAGATTACAAAAGTTTTTTCTTTGGGGGAAGGGGGGTTGAGACCGCGTGGTTTCAGGCTGTCGACTTGGAAAATATCTTTGTATCCGAAGTGGGGCAATATGAATTAATGCCCGAGTTCAAACTCTTCTCTAGCCCTATACGCTAAATGATGGATGCATGAGTAAGACAAGAAGGGAACAGTTTCTAGGCACCAAACGAAAATTACCATTTTCCATGTTTTCAGATCTATAGCTTACCAGATTTATCGCCATTACCGATCTTATCAACTTACTACGACTCTGTCTCTATTGCCGTCAAAACCTTCTACCTCATATTAAGATCCGGAGGATCCAACAACCTACCAAAATGCAGTTTAGATCATTATGATGTTGGCATCGAAAATCAACACACTCGATAAGATGTTCTGTGGTCATGTTACCACATGCAGGCCAGACTGGTCAGAGTTCTCATTTTGTAATTTACACAGTTTCCTTGCTGTCAGTTTCATTCTACATCTCCATAATGAAATTGACATTTAATGTCAATCATATGAATGGGAAAGGTTCTGCGGATTACATAAATAACAAAAAAGAAATACAATTTCCTTTCTCTATATCCTATTTCAAAGATTACTTACTAGAGCATCTATGCTGAGTAAAATTAACCTACCCCTCTACTCCAACCTCCAACATTTACTTTGGTCTTCATCTACCACAACATGACAAACGGTTGTTTGAAGCAGGTAACGTCATTTGATGTAAAAGCTTCAGGGCATTGATCCAACTGTACTATTCTTTCTAGACCACACGTACTTGCCTTGCTCCCTAACTTTTGTTTCATGTCTTTTTGCAACACATGAGATCCTTTCTACTTTGGCTGGGAGAAGTAATAATATAGGATCCTTGAGTGAACTGTGAAGCATATATTAGTACTGCATGATTGTAATAAAATGTTGAATTGGAAATTGTGGTAAATGTTGAGATGACAAAATATTTTTTTCATTAAAAGAAATATTCCACATTACCCAATTGATCAGGGCAGAGAGAGAGAGAGAGAGAGAGCTAGCTGGTAATTATAAATTTCTTTCAGATGACTAATTAAATTCAAAACTCGTACAGACGTGATCATGTGAGAATACCAGTGAGGGTGGACTTGAATTGTTATAAGATTCAGTACAGTTTTCAATCAATCTCTGACAGAAGATAGCATAGCGCCATTGCATGCTTTCAATTTACTTGTGATTGGAGACAGTATCAAACCCGATATCCCAACTTATGATATTGTGGGGGGTTCAATGTTGTCCAACTCATGCAAATTAACCAATTTACTTTATCTCAACCTCAAATAACATGTTCCAGTTGATCATGACCAAGAGCTTTTAATTAATTCATATAATTACAGGACTGTAATAATGGTGTAGGCTAGTGTAGCCTATAAAATATAGCCTCTAGAACGCCTCAATGAAAGTCTCAAATCACATAGTCTATACTCCAAAAAGACTAGTCAATGATACAATTGGAACCTCATTTGAACCATATAAAGAGCAAGAACTTATCATTCCCAAATAATGTGAGATCTTATTTACTACCTACCCTTATCATATGGGATATTACAACCTCCTAATTAAATTTAATTGTCAGTCGTTTCTAATTAAGATCTTTTATAGTTTTGTTTGGAGTTTAAAATTTAGAGTTCAAGTTCAAAATCTTTGACATAAAGTTGGAGAGAAATGAGTATATAGTATCGACCCTATAATATTTACGGGGGAAAAAAATCATTATATCATGACAAATACTTTCCTGTTAAAAAACAGTAGTTTCTGATCTAGGAAAATCATTCAAGTCAGTGCCAAAGATTTTTCACGCTTCTACATACAAACAGAGAAGGCAGTGCCTCAGCGTAGCACGTTTATCGTGAGCAATGACAAATGCATCCATCTTAGTTCAGTTCAATATCTGACCCACAAATTTTAAAGATGTGGGGAGAATGAACATGCTGATATGAAGCTGTTTCTGCGTCAGAGAGACTTGATCAGAAGATTTCACTCTTTCTGCATACATTGTATGGAAAGCATTGCTTCAGCATAGCAAGTTTGTCATCGATCGACAATGACAACGCATTATAGTTCAATTCTTCGGACCCGCGAATTAAAGATGGGATGCCTGATATGGACATCACTGCCGTCGCTTTTAAGTACGTACTACTACATATTAGCAATAATTCATTTCTGCATGTGCAGATGCCTCTGCACTCTAAAAGCATGTGATACGGATAATTAACTTGGGTTCATTTAGAATGTGACACAATTTACAATATTTCCATATGATCGATATACGTGTACAATTTTGGTGTAAGGAACATGTTTGCTTGAATATGAGATAAACTAATTATTAAACAAGCCATAAAGCTCTGGCTTTGGGTAGTAATTCATATATGTCGTCCCATATGCAGTCAATGTGCGATCACAAAAAATCAGTCCCTTTCTGCAACGTTGTCTCCCTCAGACCAGTATATATCACATGTTTGCTTTGGATGAGAATTGATGTGGCCAGGATGAAACAGTTTAGTTCTATCTTCTTCTTCATTATCCCCCATTTTTGTCGACAAAAAGCTATACTGCATTAGTAATGTATCACCCCAACCTAATTTAAGTTGCCTACGCCATTGAGAACATCGTAATCCCAAGTTCAGTCGATGCAAGCTCGTGGTCCTTCATTTATTGTTTCTTTCATGCATGCTCATGGTCTTGAGCCGGCCGGCCAGTGCATCATGTCTGGCGCATGCATGATCAATCTATGAGGGACTCACATCACATCCGCACTGTTTCATGAACCATACGTACACTCACATCCGTGGTCCTTTTGTATCAATGATCTATGTTGGTTTGTAAACATACTTTGATCATCAAGATTGCATGATCAGAGCTCAAGCGTGATAGAATAACCATATCCTTTAATTTTAATGATATCTAGAGTCGTGGATAGAGCTAGGTCATGATCAAGCTATTAAATAACATACACGATGTGGTCTGGTCACCGGCCAACATCAACGAAAGCAAACTCATGTAAAGACTAAAAAGTCATGAGATGGGCAAGTCATATAAAATCACCAGCTGGGTGGCATGTTCCAGTGTCCCCGAGTCACTTCCATGGTTTTCTTTAAAAAATTAAAAAATTTATTATTTATTATTTATTTATGACAACTGTCTGAAAGTAGAATGAAATAAGCTACTTGCACTTGAATGCAGATATGAGCATTACTATTGGTTTCATCAAAGTTATCTCCAAAATTTAGTTAAAAGTATATGTTTTTTATAAATTCAAAACTATTCAAGTCGTAACTCCATACTAAATTAATCAAAATAATAATATAATATTTTTTTTAATAATAATTCTTTTATTTATTTTTTCATATTTTGTAACTACACTAACCATATATTAATTAATAATTTAAAAAATTAAATTATTATATTTTTCCAGTTATTATTTTTCCTCAACCTATTTCTCAACGTACTTTTAGTTGGGTCTGATTTTTTAAAATAAAATTTTATTTTTGAAGATGAATAGTTCATCTTCAAATATAAAAAAACACTCCCAAATACTATAGCTCATATTGCAAGTCTCTATTATTTGACTACTCTAATACAGATCTTTCAAGCCATATTTCTTCAAATTTAGCCAATGTCAGTGCTCTTGAGCATTGGCAAATGGTTAGTCTTCAAATATAAAGAAACACTCTCAAATACTATAGCTCATATTGCAAGTCTCTATTATTTGGCTACTCTAATACAGATCTTTCAAGCCATATTTCTTCAAATTTAGCCAATGTCAGTGCTCTTGAGCATTGGCAATGGCCTAGCCATTTGCCAATGCAAGTCCAAATTAAGAGCAAATGTGGAAAAAACATCTGCATTGACCTAGCTAAACTTCCCAAGTTTGACATTTATACTACAATATATCTTAGCTCCCCTCCATATCTGGCTAGGTATTGTTCACCATTGAAAGATATATTTTATTATTTCATCTACCATCTCTCTTTCCATGTTTTCATCTCGAAACGTGTGAAACACAGAGACCTGCATCTTCTTCGATTGTCCACGCCCTCTCCTCTTTGTCGATCATCCATGCCATCGTCTTCCAGCCCACAAATCATCCACGCCGTCGTCTTCCAGCCCACAAGAGACCTGCACATTTCCTCCACAAATCTGTCATAACAAAATCACCATTTGGGTATTTCTTACAAACTAATTTATGATTTGGATTTTTCCCTGTGTTTTGCTTTACATGGGTTTAGATTTACACTCTGTTCGATTTTCATGGTTCTTACATGGGTTTCGATGAACACTCTGTTTCGATTTACACTCTACTTTGATGTGGAATTTATTCTTTTATTGAGTTGGGTTTTCTTTTATTGTTTTGTTTTTCGTTGTCTTGAAAAAGTTGAACAACCGATCGAAAACCATACACGTCTCTGTCTTGTACAAGGCCTACAATACAGTCTACATTTCCCCAAATATCTATTTGTTGATGCACGTAAGTTTCATGTTAAAGATCTAAATTATGCATATTTGGTTTAGTTGAAGAGTTCACTGAGTTAGTAACTTGGGTTATCTATTTATCTATCAATTTATTCTATGGGAATTGAATTTGGATTGAGATTTCTATTCAAAGAGGTTATATTGAGCCTAGTGCTTTTAGTAATAGCTTCTTCAAGTAGATTTTCTATTTATTAACATCTTTAAACAAAAAAAGGGGTAAAAAATGACATGAACAAAAAACACATTTACCAATATCCTGTTCAAATAGTCATTGTATTCTAAGGCACACATAAATATACAATGCCTACAAATATTCTATTCAAATACCCAGGAAAGAAAATAATATTTTCATTCACTTGATTTTCTCAACATTCTCGTATGGATTTACATGGAGGTAGAAGATTCTCTATTTATTTGCTATGCTTGTACTGTGTCTGTTGTGTATTTCTGTTGTGCATGCGTGATGTCTTCTGTTGTGATGGTTTTGTGCATTCTGTTATAGCCCTTGTCCTCTACTGTGATGCTTTTGTGCATTATGTTATGTCTTATCATCTGCTTTGACAGATTTAATATGGCCCTTCACTAGTAAATCAAGTAACTTGCATGCTTTAAAGTGAAAATTGTTTACTTGGCTTATTCAAAAGCGAGTTTTTTAATTGATTTGGAGAGTACTCTTGTTGCCTTGAAATCGAAGTGGCTTGGTTGACACTATAGAATATTGAACAACTTATTTTCATTTCTCCAGTTTGTTGGGCACTGGATGATCTGGAACAATCAATAGGTTTAACATTATTTTGATGTTTACTGTTTTGCCTCTAGATTCCATTATCATCATAATATGAGCAATTGAGAGACTACACATCTTCGTCAAGGAAGATCATAGTGATGAACAAAATGGACCTTGCAAATCGGTCTCAAATTAAGGTGGAGTGTGGACTGTTTTGGGGTATATTTGTGGACTGTTTTGGCTATTTGTGAACTGGATGTTATGAACTTATAAAAAAAAAAAACTAGATGTTATGAATGTTATGAACTGGATGTATTGTCTCAGTTTTTCTATTACCAAACTCTGCTCGACTCTAGAATGCTCTAGCTCAAAGTTCAAGCCAAATTTGTACACTAGGTAATTCTGAGTTATTTGTAGCTATCAAAAGTATAGTAAATGTTGAGATATTTTATAATAATATACATGTCTCAACATGAGAAACTCCCTCTTGTTCAAATTATGGAAGAATGTGATGATGAAGAATATGGAAACAGAGTATTATCGATGTTAGTGTTATTTCGAATATAAATGAATACAAAATTACAAATTACATTAATTTCAAATGTAAATGTTTGTTGGCTTCAACCACAATTCTAAATCTAAATGTTAGGTAGAAGAAATGTTGGTATGTTTGTATATGTGATTGTTGGGTGAATGGTTGACAAAATATATTTATTGAATAATTAGGTTCAGGGAAAAAATAGTTGAAAAATAATAATTTTATTTTTTAATAAAGTTATTAATTAATATATTAAGTGTATTTGTAAAATATTAAAAGAAAATTATCAAATATTATTTAAATATATAATATTTTATTATTATTTAGACTTTAAGATAACCAGTCCAATGTGGACTAATATAGCTAGAAGTTCATGTTATGATCAAAAGATAACATTCTAGTTAAATTTTAGACTTGGCAATGAACTTATAACCACCACTAGATCCCACTCACAGCTTCTTCTTTTTTGCTCAAGGGAGCAACCAAAAAAAAGATGTTCCATGTGGGCATGAATTCTAAATGAGAAAGTATGACGTATGAACAAGTTTGCCTATTAATATGTGTAATCTTTATTTATGAATGGAACTTAGTGGGAGATACGTACCCATGCAGATTTTAAGCCTTACACAAACTACTATTTAGATATTCGTCCGCCCATGACATGCATGCAGCTACTCATGTGTGATCAGGAAATTTCAGTCACATGTATGCTCTGGATCGATCGATGTAAACTGATCGAGCGACGAAACAGTTCGTTCTATCTTCTTCATTATAATCTCTATTGTTTGTTGACAAAAAGCTACACTTCATTAAAAATGGCCCACCACCCTAGCTTCCTAAATCAAAATGCAGACAACTTTTAGAACATCATAAAGCCAAAATTACATGCAATTAGCTCGTGAACCTTAATTTGTTTCTTCTTGCAAACCCATCTTAAGCTATGTGTCTCATTCATTAATCAGTAAGATTCGATTCACATTATCATACATCTTCAAGACTATCTGGTGATTCATTCTCTTATACCCGCGGTGGTCCTTTTGCATTGATGATCATGATATATTTATTTGTCTCTAAAATTTGATCATCGATGAGAGCTCAAGTAGACTAGAAGAACATATTCTTGTCATTATATATAGGATCATTGAGGTGATATCTTATTAATTAGCGTGTGGTGCATGCACGCCTATCTAATTTAACGAATTAGCAAGATTTGGATAAAAGTGAGATATGCAAAATATATAATAACAGAGGTGACCTCATTAGGTCAAATGCCGCCGACTCACTTCCATGGGTCTTTTAGTGCTTTGTAGATTCCATGTTGGATGTTTATTTCAGAATAACATTTTTTTGACCAGGCTCTGGCTGCCGCCTTTAAGGCTACATTTGAAATATGGAAGTAGTTGAGCTCATCTAAGTTGAGTTCAAATTTAAGTCCAGCCCAATATCTAAATACACAACTTTCAAATCACTAAATATCACTCACTCAAGACTTCTTTACATGTGAGACCCACAACATTTTTCAACTCAACACATCTTTACACGCCAGACTCAAGACCTCTTTCAACTTTCCATAAATATATCTAAAGTCATTTTAACATCCAAACACATCTAAACTCATCTTATGTGGCCTCACAAAACTCACTCTACTATCTCAACTCACTACTATTTATAAAGAACTCAATTCATCTCAACTCAACTCAACATCCAAACGCAATCCTAAGTTTGATGAAATAAGCCTACTTACAGTAAAATGTAGGTAAGGGATTACTCCCTTAAAAGCCTATCACCTCCAGATCCCACCACCAGTTTTTTTTTTTTTTTTCTCAGTAAAAAAATATAAAAAAAAAAAGATAAGAAAAGATGTCCAACATATGAATTATCGCAGGTTTTAATCAAAAGGATGCATAGATGAGTTTTTCCTTCTAAAATCACGAGGGGGGCAGTCAGTATATCCATAAAGGAAAGGAAAAAGTCAGTATAAGAGGCAAAATGCCGACTCAAAAGTTGAGAGATGATTACTTGCACGGGGTCGCTACTATAAAATCCTTTTCCTAGTAGAGTAGATCCTTCCCAGCAAAACACATACAGCAAGAAAGTAGCTTTTTTGTCTCTTTATTTATTTATTTTTATTTTTTTGTTTCATATAAAAAATATCAGAGCAAAAATAAAATATAACTTTACGTATCTAAACAAACAATATACACTATTAACTCCAAACTAAACTTAAGTTTCTCTAAGCCTGGTATATAAATTATAATATCTTTAATAGATACAACTATATTTTTATATATATCGAAACAGATCAAGCAGTCCAGATGAATATTTCTAAGGATTAATGACAAGAAATGCTTAGCCAGGATGTGAAACATTTGAGTGTCGCACATCTTCATAATCAATCATATCAATCCGTACCTTGCACAGCACAGGATTTCTCTCCTTTCCATTCCAAGCTCGATCAGCGGCGTGTTCAGAATTCTCTCCATGCTACCAAACTCGATAAGATTCTAACCAAATTGTTTTGGGAGGCAAATTGTATAAATTCTGCTTTCCCTTTGCTGCAAACATACTTATTGCCAGCTTATGCACAGTCATTAGAATCTTCCCCTCAGCCACTATTCATTACCCACACCCCACACCCTATGAAAAAAGAAAGAAAAAACCGTCAAGTGTGGAATATGGAGTGTGGAGGTGAATAGTGATTGATGCATAGCAAATCCCTTAATCAACCGTTTCCAATCCTGACTAATATATATTAAAATTATAAAAGGTTGGAAACACAAAGGGAAAAACACAGAGAGGTCACTCTCAACCCCAAATGCAGCCAGAATTGATATCCTGAAGCATGCCTCACTGAAAAATTTAGTCAGTCACAGGCTTCTTACGGGCATGATCGTCACTGTTTCCTCAATAAACAAAATGAAAATGTAGAATTTTGGATACAAGCACGAGACACTAGAAATGCTAGTAACTTGCATTTACGTAAAGTGAAGATGCAACCTATTGGCCATAATAAGTAGGGTGACCAGGAGGCGGACCACCGCTAGGTCGCACATTTGGTGGAATCCCCGGCTGAAGCTGACCAGAAGATGAAGCACCACCAGGTCGCACATTTGGTGGAAACCCTGAAGAAAATCCCATTGAAGAGACGGCAGAATGAATTTGGCTGGTCGCTACTGCAAAAGTTTGACCAGGATAAGTGCTAGGAACAGATCCAAATGGGGCTCTGCCGGCCTGCATGGAGGCATCCCATGGTGCCATCGGTCTGCTAGGATACTGAGCAGGAACAGAACCGCCAGTATTAAAATCATTTCCAGCATACATTGGACCAGGCCGAGGATTTTGCCAAGCTGCTGGAGCACCAGGGAGACCTGACACTTGTGATGTAAGCAAACTTGCATCTGGGATCGTGTAATCTCTACTTTTGTCACTGTAAGCCTGTATGTAACAAATGTAAAACAAATGGTCAGATTCTCAAATATTATTCATAAACATGTAATAAATACAAGTAACCATGATAAAGAGCAATTAAGTGTCAAGAAGCATACATTTAAGGACCAAGTTCGATCAAGAAATGATCCACTCTCCCTTCTAAGAACTTCTTTACATTATTTCCCCTTTCATTTTTTTTTCTCATTTACATTAAATCAAAATTACATATTTGTACCTTTACATTGAGATCAGTATGACGAGAGTATGATAGATGAAGCTTACAATAGCCACCATCATATATGCAATGCCCCTCTAAAGCTTCTCGGGCAACTGCTGCAATACTAACATCTGAAGAGAACAAATAATATATCAATAGACAGCCATGAAAAGATAAAATAACGGGAAAGGGGGGAAGGAGAGAAAAAATTGGGGAACTAAAATTAAAAGTAAATCCTGCGCCTTGTTAATATGTGTCAACAATTAATTAGAGGCCTTGAAATGCAAATACGACAGACAAATTCCAGAGAGAAAATAAATGAAAAAGAACAGTAAAAGGTGTATTGTAATTTGGTACAAATTCCAGCATAAAGAATCAATGAGACCAAAATGAGAGAATGCAGAAAGAAAAAAGCCACATAAATAGACTTTCAACAATACCTCCAGGTAATATGCATTAACCCTAGCAGGTAAACAGATCCTGAGTTGATATCTGTCCCATATGCTTCAACAATTAAAGTGGGTGGTTGGAAAAAAAAGTAAACATCTTCCTGAGACCTAACCAACTTGAATCTACTCAAGCCCATCACCACATTTCAATAGAGTGAAAACTAGATCCATACCTCAAACATACAAATTTCAAGGTATATCAGTTCCACACCTCTTATTCAATGACTTATGTTATAATGAGATATATGGTACAATGGATTCTAACAAGGTCCTTTCAAGTAAACAGAGTCGACTAGCTGGATTGCATATTAGCACAAGGAACCTTTTGAAAACTAAATCATCTCCCCTCAGTTCAAACTGTGTGATCAAACATAGTAGCTATAATGAAGAAAAACCGCACCCAAAAACAAAACTAAAATGTGCAGTGTCAATTACTAGTTATAACATATTACATGATGATAAGGGGCTCTTTAAATTCACTGGTGCACTAATGACACCAGTTGGAGTGGCACCCAGAAAATAAAATGAGGTGTGTTGGATGGGATCACAGGTTCAGTTAAAGGTCCAATGGTCCAATGCTTGGCAAAGAGGTTTGAGAGAGAAGACCAAAGAATGACTGGTAAAGATTGACAAATATAATAGTGAAAATACAGAGGAAATTTTCCTTCTTAGGCCAAAGCCTCAAAGTACGAGGAAAACAAACATATGAAAGAAACATACCAGCGTGCAAGAACAGAACAAACACCAAGGTATAAGGATGCATGTAATTCAATGCAGAAGGATTTGAAAGAAACACCAAATGCTTGGGAGACATAATAGCCAAATAGAGAATCATATACCAGGGTATTGAACAAGTGCCTGGGTTTGACCATTCTTCTCAAATATAGCAATTTTCTGGACAGTGCCAAAGGCAGAGAATACCTGTGACAGGTAAAGCAGCATAATTGTATAAGCAAGTAACCTAGTTGAATCACTTCAAAAGAGGAATGCATACAAATCCTCACCGTGTGCAGAACGTCCACAGTGACAGCATACTGCATATTCTCAATTGAAGCAAGAAGCACATTACTCTCAGCTTCTTTCCTCTTTCCATCAGGCCCTAGTGCAGGCTGAACACTACAGTTTGTTAGTGTACACTCACAAATGCAAATTGCAATAAAAGTTCCATGAACAAGAAGTTACCTGCACAACACCCTCAATTGCAGTAGGATTCACAGGAAGATATGGATTTGTATAGTCCCTGCAGGATTATGCAAATAAATTCCAGACCTATCATGCATTGTTATGCATACCACTACTTTATGCAACATTTAGAAAGTGCCACTGAGTAAAAACACAACCACATTTCCGAAAACAAGGACTGACACTCCAATATACTTAATTTTGACCAAGTTGTAAACAAACAAAGGCAACACTGTCGTACTAAACTAAAATTTTGCATGAAGCAGTCAAAGTAACCCTCAATCCTTTATACTTCAATATATTTTTCAACAAAATAAACAGAGAGCAGAGGATTGGAGCAAAGAACAAGGTCAACACAAAAGAATTTTAAAAATAGAAGAAACAGATTATAGAATCTCTTGATTCCGTTGTTACCTGCTTCTGTGAGACTGGAACTTGATATTCAGATCAGTGTGTGCAGAATATGAAATACGCAGGTGACATGAATTAACATGCTCTGGAAGCAAATACCTATATAGAAACCATTAGAACATGAATACAGGAGTAAAATATCGATGCCCTTCCAAATTTACCAAAGCCCAAAGGAGACATGGGGGCGACAATGAGGCATACCTGGGTATGCTTCTTTCATTTAAGGCATTCCTAGCAGCAGATGCGGTCTCAGCATCACTAAACTGGATTAATGCCTGCCAGATGCCATAGAAGTGGGTGATATAGCAAGACAAAAATAATTTCAAAAGCATCTACAGCAGTTGAAATCACACCTGGAAACCAGCAGCCTTTTCAAAAGTAGCAATTTTATGTACAAAGCCAAAAGCAGAAAATACCTGGCAAAAAAATTTCAAATAGTATGATTCCATCGTATCAATATCGTTACGAAAAGGAAAAATGATAACTATCAGAAGCCAACCGAGATGTAGATAATATGGGTACAAAAAGTAAATTCCAAACAGATGAGAAATAAGTGCAGAATGACACCTGTACATATATGCGTGACCTTAGAAAGGAGTATGACGTACATGACAATAATTCCAAACTGTCTCCAACAAAAGATATAAATAAGAGACATCATCATCTGTGATTCAACCAATTTAAAAAAAAAAAAGTGTATAATTCATTCAGGATGCTTGCTCCAAAAAAGTTAGAAGAACATGATAAACGAACTCTAACGCTGAAATATGCAACCAATATTCCCTAGATATATACTATGGGAAGATACGAAACCTAGAGTTATTATTTAGATTGCAACTACATAAGAAACAAAATGATAAACGGATAATCTAGAGTAGCGGTCATAAAAAAAAAATCGAGATGTGCCTGTAAACAAAATATTCAAGCATGCCATACGAAACCAGATATTATACAAGAGTTTGTTAAGGTTAACATGAAAATGACAAATACTACTGCATGCAAAAATTTATCAATTCAGCCATTACATAAGAAAGATTCTGAAATTCATTCCCAGGCTGATCATGAGTCCCACCTTTTTTTTTTTTTTTGATAAGTGATCATGAGTCCCACCTAATTGTAATCTGAATATGAACAATGCTTTTGTTTATTTTTATTGAACATTAATAACACCTTATCTTACTTATCATAAAGAAAATCTTTCGGACCTTCAAAACATCAACAAGGCATGTGCTACACAAGAGGCGTAGACAAAAATGTGCCTTTTGCACAACTTTAGACCTCATTTCCCGAGGGTTCATGCATAATACAATTGATTTATCTCTCTCAATTCTTAAAAGGAATAACACTTTTCTTGGGTTTTAACATCAGAAGTACCAGAAAAAATGTCCTTTATTTGTCGTATTTCTTAAGTTGAGATTTACACTATATGGCTCATCGTGTAACATAATAATAACACATTTCATTAACTAGAAACTCCTAAAATATTCATAAGAAAAGGTACTGAGATTTTTTTTAAGTTCCTTTCAAGTCCACTTAAAAACTTAAAAGAAATACTCTAGGCTGTTAATCAAGACTAAGACAAGGCCATACAATGTGTCAATTGGTGGATCATATTTTTTAACATTATAAAAATAGCTCTCACAAGGCAATTGATATCTATGAAGATACATATTGTAGATTGATCTATCTTAAACCTCTATCTTTTACGCTATTTTCCTAGAGGCTTCTGCATTGTGTTGCAAGGAGAGGATCAAGGCTGTTACATATCCACCTTAAAAACCCGATAGAATTACTTTCTTGGAAGAAAAAGATTGTTAATATAATGAAATCCAAATACCAAGGAAAGAAATATTGGCTTTACAAAAATTTAAAAAAAAAATAAAGGAAGACTTAAGTAGTTCATGCCTCTTTAAAAAACAAACTAGTTAATATAAGGATTGTACCATCAGAAAATTTGAAACAATGCAACTGATTGAGTCAGAAAAGCACATACCAAGTGAATTACATCAATGCTAACATCACCAACTTCTACACCCTCAATGGTAACCAGCAAGACATTTCCAGGAACATCTCCTGGACTTTTGTTGTTCACGATTTCATGTCTATTTGAATATTGAATATACACAGTTTTGCCACGAACTTGGGCAGGCTCAGAAGATGATGCATAGTATGAAACCATTGATATGGCCTGATTTAAATCTGCCTGAAATAGTTAACAATTTTTAATAAGTTCCTGAAATAGTTAACATTTCTATTATAAATAAATTCACATAGAAATAAATAATTAAAAACAACCAACAATAAAGTGAGTACTTAGGACAAATACATTTCCATAAAACCAGCTTAGAGTTAAGAGTGCGGATGCCTACATGGAAATTAATCCATTTGAAATTCTGGGGTATTTGTACATCTTCTGGAGGGCCACTGTCGTTTTCTTTTTCTTTTTCTTTTTCTTTTTTAATCTGATTAATCATTTTCTACCATGCCAAACGGATTTGAAAAATAATCGTAGATAAATCATTGCAAAATGGTAAAATACTAAGAAAACACCATAGACCATTAAATCAACCCCATAAATTATCTCTCAGTTCCATGGAATTCATCGCAATAGAATGACCCCCAAAGTATCCATTAGTTGGAAATCCCAGTTCAGCGAAAAGCCAAATCAACAAAATCTCATCTCACCAAGATCCAAAATGTTCCTCACCAAAACCCCTCTCTTATGAACAAATACATGCCTAACTAAATCCCTATATGTCAAGCCATATAGATACAAAGCAAGTATAAACAACGTAAAACCTTTACATACTCCGCGATACGGTCAGATTCCAATAAAAAACAGCACGAATTCTTCCAATACAAAGAGAGGCTTACAAATTCGACGAAAGCCTGGTTGCGATTGGCGCCAACGTTGCACTTGGTGTTGACGATCTTGCCGAATGGCTTGCAGAGCTCGATGAGCTCCTCCTCGATGCACTCCCAGGGGAGATTGCGGAGGTGGAGGACCTTCGAGGGGGTTTGGGTGTATCGGAACTGGGGCTGCCCCGATGTCGACATCTAGGGGGTGTTCGGGCAAAAAACAGATGGACGGTGTTTGGCAGTGTAGAAAGCAATGAGATTTTCCCGAGAAAGTTTGGGGGAAAATCAAGGTAGATACGACTGAGATGTAATCTCAAATCTGGAGCATTCACACGAGGGAAGGATGGTATAGGGCGCATTAGTTGGTTTCCTTCTCTTTTGTTCAATTTACCGATTTATCCTTCACAATACGGCCCCATTTTCATGAAGTAATAATCTCTCATTTCTCATTTTTCTTTTAAAAACGATCTCTTTTATTGATATGCTAAATTTTAGAAATAATTGCTTATTTCTATATCTTAAATTATTAAAGTGGTCTTTATTAATCTATCAAACTTTAACATCTCTCAATATCTCTTAATATTTTCATTTAAATCAATGACACATATAACAAGATCTTAATCATCAAAATTATGATTTTAATTTTATTAATTCAAATCACAAAAAATGCTATTAGCGGCATTTGAAGGATTAGCTAATGATTAAGAAATAATTATTAAATTTGCTATTGTATTGGAGGAGATATTAATGAGAAAAATATTTAGCAATGGCACAATTAGAGCCTAAGCTTGTATTTAAGGGACCTGAGAAGATTAAGGGTAGGTTTGGAGAGTGAGATGAGAATTTTGTGTTTTATTTTAGTATTTAAAATATTATGTTTTAGTATTATTATTGTATTGGGATTTGAAAAAGTTGAATTGAGATTTAAAAAAGTTGAATTGTTTATTATATTTTATATGGGAATTTGAAAAAAATGTAATGATGAGATGAGATGATATGAGAATTTTGTGTCTCATCACACCCTCCAAACCTGCCCTAAAGCGACTTTAAATTTTAATTTGAAGCTTGATTTTGAGCTTGACCCATTTGACTACTATCAGTGAGACAAAAACAACACATTATGATTGAGATGTTGTTGATTGAAATAATAATAAAGAAGTATGTGAATATAAATTCTGTGTTGTTTAGTAATAACATATATATTGCTGGCGGTCAAATTTACTTTATAAAGAGTTGGGATACCAATATCATCACAGCAAAATTCAAAGACAATTGCCAATAGTATCTTTATATTTAACAACAATTAAACTGTGACGCCCCCAAACCTCTATTTGGGATAGAACAGAGACTTAAAGCGTCGGGACGTGCAATACAAAGTTACATACTCTCCGTTCATGATAATTAATATACAATACATATTATAATGTAACTAGTAATATACAATAATCGTAACGGAATAAAGGTAACTAAATATAACTCATGTTAGAATAAACTAAAACATTACAATAGCATTAATAATCATCATAAGTTTGAACTTAAAGGTATCATATCCTTAATACAATATACTTAAAATAACAAGTCTTGGTGATTAAATCAACTATTTCATACGCTCTAAAGTACGAAGAGTTAAAGCTATGAACACCAAAACAAGGTCTAATATTCGATAGAGATTCAACTCCACTTCAATCAGTCGGATCATCGGTCCATCATGTCCGTCCTCGTCTGGTCCTAATACAATTTCTATCATTCCTCCCGAAATGGTAGTGGGACTATTACAATGAGATTCCTTAAAATCTCAATAAGTTAACAACCAACGTGCATAAAGATAAATTATGTACAATAAATGACAAATATGAAATGTATGCTATGCAGAAAATCAGTATTTGTCTCCCATCCAGATTCCTAGCCATAACTCCACATTGAATTAGTCATTGAATCCATAAAAATAAAAATATTATATTATATTTTTAATAAAAATATTTTTTATTTCTTTTTTCATATTTTACAATTACACTAATCATATGTTAATTAATAATTTAATTTGATTATTACATTATTACTACAAGACGGTTGAAGATTAAGCGTCAATAAAAAATACCATTGGAGATTAAAAGTGAATAAAAAATAGATTTGATTGGTGAACGATAATCCTTAAAATTTGAAGAAACCCATTAATTATTCTAGCTCAAACATTCTTATTTATCTCTTTGACTAATTCAATATAGCTCTATTTTAATAAAATTCATTATATTTTACATTTGGTTAGGCTCTTGATGAAGCCAATACCAACGATCTAAATCCATTTATACTTAGTCATTTATGCTTAACCCACTAATAATGCAAAGTACCATTCTACTATTGGCTTCTTGGTAGTAAATCCTAAAATAAAATGCTAAAACTCTTTCAATAATTATAGTTAAACTCAATGTGTGATTCTTAAGTTAAAAAAAAACAATCCCTCAAAATTTTCAAAAGGAAAATAAATAAATAAATATATATATATATATAATCATCATCTTACACTAACGAAAATTAAGAAGCTAAGGTCAAATTTTAATGGACCTTTAAAGTCGGGTGTTAAATAAACATGACAAATAATGAATTAGAGTTTCATATTAATTTTAGTACTATTATATAAAAATTAAAATATAATTAAATTTGTATTATAATTGATGTCGAAATTTTTTACCCATGTGTTGAGTTTATTATTAATTAGTCTTAATTTTGATGGTATTGTCATCAATTATGCTTGTAGACTTTCAGGGGGTAAGACTGGCTTCCCAAAAGACAAATTTGTTTTTAGAGATAGATTAAGTAAGATGAGTTGTGATTAAAATTAAAAAATTAAATAAAATATTATTAGAATATATTTTTTAATATTATTTTTATTTTAAGATTTAAAAAAGTTAAATTATTTATTTTATTTTATATGAAAATTATAAAAATTTATAATAATAAGATGTGATTATATAAGAGGTTTTCAAAGTTTTTAATTTTATCCCTGAATTAATCGAGGAATCACCCTTTATATTTAAAAGGATGAAGGTGAAAAGATTAGGTGTCGTTTGAATATAAAAATATTCTCAATTCATTTTATCTCATCTTATTATTATAATTTTTTAAATTTTTAAGTAAAATATAATAAATAATTTATTTTTTAAAAATTTTAAATAATAATAATATTAAAAATAATATTTTATTTAATTCATAAAAAATTATTTCATTTCTTCTGAAAAACCGGAAAAAATGAGAAATATTGAAAATGTAAAAAGATATGGGGAGGAAATATTCCCCTGTAATAATTTCTCAATAAAAGCAGGTCTGGTCAAAACCCTAGAAATCAATAACGCAGAGAACGTAGCCAGATTTCTCTTCACGCGAACTCTCATCAGACACTCGTCACCCGCACAGATTTTGTTCCCACCAAATATTTACCCATTCATTAGATCAAGGTATATCCCCTGTTTTTTCCTCTACCTCCACCACTTTTCCTTCTACCACGATCTTCTCTATATCCTCAGCAAATTCTTGTGTTTTTTTTCAAATTTTTGGTGGGGAATTAAGGTTTTAAGGGGCTTTTGATTTATCGGATCTACGCTTTAATTAGCCTCTATTCGTTCGTATCCGTGGCCTTTTTGTATTAACAGTTGTAGTTTAACTGAGCTGACCTTGAACTCGACGTTACGTTCTGTAATTATTTCCTGTTTGTCTCGACGGAAAATATTTATAGGACAACTTCCCGGGGGAATTTTGCTTTTTCTCCCTAAGATTTATGGTTTTTGTTATACCGCTGGTCCAATTCTCTGGTAGTTTTAGGAGTTATTTTAAATAATAACAACATTTGTTATGGAGCTTTTCGTTGAAATGACTATTTGGCCTCCTAACTAGGTGTTACCTCTTGTATACCCTACTTGGGTTATGCCTATTCTTGTTAATACAATCTCTTAAAAAAAAAAAAAAAGTTTCCGGTTTATGATCTTGAAAAATGATGGTATTGTGCGACATGCATAGGAATGTGTGGGATGAATTTAGGTGCGTTAGCTGAGGGGCATTGAATTTCACATTGACTGTGTAAAAAGCTTGCGTTTTAGGTTCTGTGGGTCAGGAAGCGGTGGCAAGGAGTAAACGGCCACCCTGGTTCGATTACAGTTGGGGTTTGGTTCCCGGTGTTATTGAAATTTGTGGGCAATGCTATTTTGGAGTTCAAGGTTTACTTTCAATAATGTTATTGCCCCCATAAATTGGAAGAGTTTGTTCTGTATAGTTTAGGTGGAACTTATTAGTTTAGGGGCGAACGAATGAATTTCTCGTAAGTGTGTTAGCTAGATAATATGGAATGCACTGGTCTGACTATTTTGATTGTGTAACTGATGGTTCAGGGAGTTCAGTTTATTTATTTGGGGTTCAATTTGATTTTGGCTTCATATTCTGGACCAGTTAACCATCTTCAAATTTTATTTGAAGACGTCTACTGGTGTGGGAATATGAGATTTGCAATATATGGATTCCTACTTCATAAAAAAAAAAAAAAAAAAAACACTGCAATATCCCCCAAGCACTTTTAAATATAACGTCTTTATTGTGTAATGGTCATACAAGTTTCTTATCCTTGTGTTCTTATCCTTGTGTACTTGGGCTATGCCTATTCTTATTAATATAATCGTTTACTTATAAAAAAAAATTTCTTATCCTGTAAAAGAGTGTCTATACCAGTTGAGTTGTCGGTTGAACTAAATTTGGCCAATCCCTATGGCTGTGTGTAGCTATTTTTAAAAAAATGAGTGGGATCTTTTCTTATCAATTTGTGCTTGATTAGTAACAGAATATCAATTCAGTTCTTCTAATGGCTGGTCAGAGGAACACTTATGGCAAGAGAACCCATTCTCAGTCTGACTATTCAGACAACGGAGGGAGTAAAAGGAGGAATCCTGGTGATGATAGAGATCAATTTGTTATTGATTCAGAAGATACTGTTTACCGGTACTTGTGCCCTGTAAGAAAGATTGGAAGTGTTATTGGTAGGGGAGGAGAAATTGTCAAGCAGTTGAGGGCAGACACTAAATCGAAGATTAGGATTGGCGAGACAGTGCCGGGATGTGATGAGCGTGTTGTTACTATCTACAGCTCCAGTGAGGAGACTAATGCCTTTGAAGACAGTGGTAATCATGTTTGTCCGGCACAGGAAGCTCTTTTCAAGGTACATGATAGAGTTGTTGCTGAAGATTTGCATGATGATGAGGACTCTGATGGAGGTCACCAAGTTACTGCTCGGCTTCTTGTTCCATCTGATCAGATTGGCTGTGTCATTGGAAAAGGCGGACAGATTGTTCAGAATATTCGTGGTGAGACTGGAGCCCAAATTCGCATTCTTAAGGATGAACATTTGCCTCCTTGTGCCTTGAGCTCTGATGAGCTCGTTCAGGTAATCTGGTCAGATTTTGCTGAAACGTCTATTATCTTGCTTGGATTTACACACTAAAATAGAATTTATATGCTTTTGTCGCCGTCTTCTTTTGGACCTGTTTTAGGTTTTGTTGTGGGAAATTATAAATTTTTGACTGAAGAAAATGTATCTTTTATATTGTGGAGAGATGTCTACCCGTTTTACTGATGCTGGGGTTGTTAGTATTTCTTAGTAAATTGTTTGCATTCATTCTCCTTGTAGAATATATATGCTAGAGGCTTGAAATAATACGCTGAGTTTTTTTTTTTAATGTTTATTATTTAGATAGTTTTTATTGGCTTAATATAGGTAATTGTTATAGAGTAGGGGAGAGAACCTTATAATATGGAGTGCTTATTCATATGTTTGTTATGTGTTGTAGATATCTGGGGAAGCCCCTGTTGTGAAGAAGGCTCTGCATCAAATCGCATCTCGCCTGCATGATAATCCATCACGATCTCAGCACTTGCTTACTTCTGCTATGTCCAATGTGTATGCATCTGGTGGTTCGTTAATGGGTCCAAGTGCTGGTGCTCCAATTGTGGGCATAGCGCCGCTGATGGGTCCTTATGGAGGATACAAGGGTGATACTGGAGACTGGTCGCGCTCCTTATACTCGGCTCCAAGGGATGAAGCATCTTCAAAAGAATTTTCTCTTCGTCTAGTTTGTCCCACTGGCAACATTGGAGGTGTGATTGGCAAGGGTGGTGTCATAATCAATCAGATCAGACAGGAGTCTGGGGCAGTAATTAAAGTTGATAGTTCCACTGCTGAAGGAGATGACTGCTTAATAACTATCTCAGCAAAGGAGGTAAATTTTTCTCTATGTTTGTATATGTTTTGTGGGCACATGAATTTAAGTATAACATGGCAGCGGTCTAAGGATTTCTAGACTGCCATTTCAGTTCTTCGAAGAAACGTATTCTCCCACCATACAAGCAGCTGTGCGCTTGCAACCCAGGTGCAGCGAGAAAGTTGAAAGAGATTCAGGAGCTGTCTCATTCACAACCCGCTTACTTGTCCCGACGTCACGAATTGGCTGCCTTATTGGTAAAGGAGGATCTATTGTAACAGAGATGAGGAGACTTACCAAAGCTAATATTCGCATACTCTCAAAGGAAAACCTTCCCAAGGTTGCATCTGAAGATGATGAGATGGTGCAGGTAAGGCATCAGTGTGGGTTTTTGGAAATGTATCTTTTCCTAATTATTGTCATAAAAAATGGGTGGGAGCCCCCATATAAGCATCAATGCATTTCTTAATACAGAGAAATGGTTTGATTTACCTAATGGATGCTACTTAATGTTGATAAACAGATTTCTGGAGACCTAGATATTGCCAAGGATGCTCTTATACAAGTAGTTACACGATTGAGAGCTAATGTTTTTGATAGAGAGGGTGCAGTGTCTGCATTCCTTCCTGTTCTGCCTTATCTGCCTGTGTCAGCAGAAGGTTCCGATGGTATAAATTATGAGAATAGAGATAGTAAAAGACATGGACGAGGACATTCTTATTCTGGTGGTTATGGTGGCTCAGGTGACTTGGCAGCTGCTGACAGTTATGGAGGTTATGGTGGCTCTCAGGTATTTTCTTAACCGGTCATATAGATGTATACTGACTTTTAAATTTATTCCGAGCAAGATGCTAGTACTAAAATCCTTATCCTGGTTATTTTTCCATATTCTGTATAACACACACACACACACACAGCCTTTTGTCTTGCTGCGAACAAAGCAATCCCATCCAGTCGAGGGGTGGTCTTCATTCTGTTGCCCTGCTAGTCTAAATCTCGTACTTTATTTGTTAGCGAGTAGTCAATTCAATGCATTGAAATATGTTAATCAGTTTTATTTTTGTGAATAAACATGTGAATCAGTTGCCGTTGCTTTCGTATCTATTCTTTTTGTTTGAGGGATACATTTTGCATGATTTGTAGATTGGAGGTAGTGGCAGTGCTTATGGAGCTTATGGCAGTTATTCTTCAGGGCGTACTGGTAGCTCTGGGTAATAATTTTCTTCCTTCATTATTCATCTATATACTTGGCCTGTGGCTTCTTTTTGTTTTTTTGTACATTTCTACGAGTGGTTATTGGCTAATCAGTTCTGTTCCAATTGCAGTGGAAAGAATGCTTGAGGTTGGCAGCCAGTATAAATCCTCCGTTTTCTTTAACCTTTCTGAATATGGATCCATAAAGTTTCTTTTTACATGTCCTATAATGCAAAATGAATGTCTGTTTAAGACTCTTTTGTACGTGTGCTGGAAGTTTCTAGTGTTGATTTGTATGGTCATTGTTTTCGATTGTCCTTTCTGAAGCTCCTAGAGTCTGATATTACCTTTGTTACCAGGTTGTCAGGCCAGACCCCTGTTTCTCGTCGGAGAAACTATGGTTACTAGTGTTTGTTGGTTGGTGCCTGCAGGTAGTGTCTGGTTTTCATTCATCCTTTTCCTTGTCTGTTGATATAACCGGCTATTTCCTCTAACATTAGCCCAGTCGCATATTAATGACAGTTTGATATCATAACCTGTCCAATCTCCCTGTGTAGAATTCTGATGTTCTTGTTTTCCCTTTGTTGCCTTTCCCTTCCCAACGAAACAGCTGAGATCTATGAAGCCTGAAGCCAGCCCACTGCCTCTTTTGATGAAGCCTACTGCCTAAACCAGAAGACCTGTTGAACCAGGGTTTGACATTCTGATGGCCTACCTTGACGCTTCTACTTAGAGTGGAGATCTTCTACACATCTAGATTTGCCACGTCCACGACTCCAAATTTCCCAAGCTTAATATCTTGTGCACCCATGAACCTATATATCCGGATTGCCGTTTTCTTTTTTCTTTTCCAGTTCACATTTCGGTCAACTGAAAACCTTGTTGCTCCAAGCCTCTAGTTGTTGTATCAGTGTTGAATTTGTTTACATGATATTTCTCAGCTGTGTAGTCTGATCTTTTGTGGTTCTTTTAACTTTACTGGAATTGTGTTGATCTTCTGAAACATAAAAAATAAAAAAGAGTCTATCTTCTGAAACCAAACTGATTATGCTGGAATGTAGCAGGAGCTCTCATGTTATCTCAATTTCAGGATTGATATTTATCCTTGTGCCCATCTAAAAGCAGATACCAACATACCCTGCTATATTCAGCTTTATAATCTCGTAGTTGTGATATCCATCTGTATCTGTGAAACTTTAGCTATGATGAGTCTGATTGAAAGTAGTAAGCTGTATCTATCGGGTGTTCATTTTAATGATTGTCTATGACTCTGATCTAGTGGAACTGCTTGACAAAAGCATTGACTAATGATAGTACGGCAGAATATTTTACTGAAGTTGCGGCAACATTATTAGCTAGGCATGGGTTGGTGATTATGGAGACATCTGTTTTAAGGATAGGATCAGGTGTGCACCCAATAGTGTTTATCTTTCAGCTCCAATGATGTGTGTGGCTGTACTACTGAAACTCATGCTTTTTTAAAAGTTCTATTTGGCAGTTGCATTGGCTTCCTGGCGGTTTCATTTTAAAAATGAAATATATAGTGATACTGATGGAGTTCATGGCTGAAGTCGGTTATAAAGATGCCAGCTTTTAAGGTCTGGTTGCTGGGAAATTTTTTTGGTGCATGCTTTTGGAGGCGGATTTGGAGATTTCTTGCGTGTAGTTGATAAATAATGATTCTTGGGACTTGTTAAAAAAAGGTTAATACATCATGATCCTTGGGGTAGGTCAGATCTCTTCACAACCCCGTAAAGAGTGGGCTCAATGGGATGCAAATTTCTAGCTCACCAAATGTTAATATAAGTTTCATGTGCTATTCCTTTTGCAGGTTCCACAAGTATCGTCTTCATAGAAGGCAGGTACAACCTGAGAATGAACATCGTAAACAGGCAAGTTCCAATTTGGTTTGTTGAGAATTCAAATTGCCTTTCAATTTTTCATGTTTGCGGGCTATATACATGTATGTGTTGTTTACAATGGAAGGGCAGAGGCAAGTGTAAAAGCCTCCCTTCTCCCCCCCAAAAAAAAAGAAAAAGAAAAAAGAAAAAAAAAAAAGAAAAGGCTTATTGAAGATTGAAAATCCAGGTAAACTGTTGTGATTTACTATTATGCCGTTGGTTCCAAACATTATATTTCCCATATAAAGTTGCTGTTTTATTGAGTTTTTGGGTGGAACATAGAAATATGGACCACAACTTGGTGCTTTCTATTTACCGTGATTGATAGATGGAAGATTTGATACAGACGAATGAAATCGAAACCCTCATTCATACCTAACTTGGGAGTCACTAAAAAATGCAATTTTTATTTCAAATTTTTGGTTATACGATTTGTACCTATTCAAAGCTCTCGAGCCTCCCAGGCTGCTCCATTTGGCCTCTATCTAATTCTGTGGGACGAAATATCATTGTAGAATTGGTCATAATTTTAAAAGCTAAACCTCGGAATCCCCGGCGAGTGAAATGAGAAACTGGTCTGTTTTTAGGACTCAACCCTTTTTTTTTTTTTTTTACTATATGGGTTTTTGCTAATTATTTATTCTTTTGCAAAAGTAAAATGATAGTATGACTATCAAATATGCTTATCACTCATTTTTATTTGTATTTTTTTTTAATAATTAAAAAAGTGGCTATTAATGAATTTATATGTATATTTTTTTTAATAGTTAAAGATGTTTAAAAAATGTTTAAAGAAAAAAGAAAAAAAAAAAAGAAAGGAAGGAGAATTTTAGGGAAACTGAACCATGATAAATATTTTGCAAAGGATAATGCTAGGTTGCAGGTACTTTGATAGTCCGTACTGCTACTTTAATTTAATATTACGATGTATATATATTTTTTTTATTTAAAAAAAAAAAACACATATAGGTGAAATTAATTGGTCCACAAATGCTACTTTTCCTTGGGTATTAATTAATGAGTCTTGCTACAGCCCCCGCTCCCTCTCCCGCTCTCGGTCCCGCTCAGTGTAAAATGTACTATTTTTTTATTTTATTTTTTTATACATGTATTTTTTAACACTATAAAATATTTTTAAAAAAAATAAAAAAAATTATAATATCATTAAAAAATACTTACTTAATCATTAAGTAAAAAAAAAAATATATTAAAAAAATAATTTTACATTGAGTGGGACCAAGAGCGGGACTTGGAGGGACCTGGAGTGGTGAGAGTAGCATTATTCTTAATTAATTCATCTTTGGTGCAGTTCTATGAACCGTGGGGGTGACCACAGTGATATTATTCAAAATGTACGTACTCGTTGCCAGCTAACAGCCCCAAAGACAGATAGGTTCGATTATTCATTGGCAGCAATTTAATTTTTTACCCAGTACCATTCTCTGTCCTCCCGTTTACCATTTATTATAATTCTTTTTTATTTTTTATTTTTTGTTTTGGTTGTTCTTGGGTGATTGTTGGGCAACCATTCCCTCTGCCTCTTTTTATATTTTGGGCTATCTCACTTGTATCTTTCTAGATAGATATAGGTTCAATAGTTTTACGAATCAAATCAAGGTTGTAATAAAAAAGCCATCTTTCAGGGTAACATTCAGACAGCATGTTGTGGATATTTCTGGCCAGTACTCGCATTTGGTGGTGCAAAATTTTATTTTTCTCTTTGTGCGATAATTTGGTGATAATTTGTGAATCCTCCTCTCTGTGCCACGGCTCATCTCCACCAGACTCCTCAAGTCCTCGGCAGTGGCCGCCCTGGACGTGGGTACTGGGCAGAGGCCTATTTGATATGGAAAACACTTGTTTCACAGGCCGAAATCCTCTATCTATTTTTTTTTTTCCCTTAGTGATCAATTAAGTTTTATTTTATTTTTTTTATTTTTAGATTCTAAATAGTTTAAAAGAATGGTGAAAGTAAGATGTGTTTAGATGTTAAGTTGGATTCAGTTTTTTATGAATAATAATAAGTTAAATAGTAAAAAGAGTTATGTAAGGTCTATTTAAATTGAGTTTAAAATTTGTTTAAATATTAAGATTAATTTAATATTTTTTATGAGAAATTAAAAAAGTTTATAAGTTTGACGTATAAAGATAGATGTGTTAAGTTAAAAAAATTATGAATCTCAAATATAAAGAAATTTTAAATTGAGATGAGTTTAATCATTAAAGAGATAGTGTTTAGAGCATTGGCATTGGACTCATCAAATGAGTCCAATCTTCAAAATTTGATGATTTTAGCTTTAAACTCTTGGCATTGGATTCATCATATGCTCAAATGTCAAGCTTTGAGTTACAGTAGATTTCTCTTCATCTTCAAATTTGAAGACTCACTATTCACACTCTATAACCATTATTTTATTTATTTAAATTAGTGTTTCTCAATTTTGAGCCACAATATATTTAAGTTGAGAAACAATAATTTAAATATCAAATTAAATTATTAATTAACATATAGTTAGTGTAATTGTAAAATATAAAAAAAATAAATTAAAATATTATTATTAACAAAATAATATTATATTATTATTTTGATGAATCCAATAGCTAATCCAATGTGGGATTATAGATAGAGAAGTTTTAGATTTATGAAAACATATACTTTTCATCAAATTTTAAAGATGAAAATGATAAACTCAATGCTAATGCTCTTAGGCCTGTATTCTGATATTTCATACTATATATAATTTTTGTAGTTGATCTCTCTATATACATTATAAGAAAATTGTTTATTTATAATCAACTATTTCTTGTGTGTGTATATATATATATATACATATATATATATATATATATATATATATATATACATACTCGTGCGTTCTTCTAAATCCATTAAAATGATGGGTTCTAAATTATTTCTTCCATATATATAAATTGGCTGATCATGTTGGACGGGCCATGCATGCAATATCGCGAATATAAAAACAAAAAATAATAAAAAAAATGGAAGATGATCAGAAGCTGCTAGCATTGATGGATATTGTGAATGATCAGGAATTAAGAATTAGGCTAATAATAAACATAGTATAAATATATATATATATATATATATATATATGTGTGTGAATGGGAGATCAGATAAATTAAGTCAACCAAAGTTAGGTCTTTCTATGGTAACCACTAACCTAATTAAAGTCATCATAAGTTGGTCATTAGAGATCGATTGTTCTTATTCACAGACGTTACTGATCAAGTCAACAAAATTAACGATCGAGTACTGGCCGGCGCCCTTATTTATTGACAAATAATAATTATCGCCAACAGTATTAGTAATTACTTGAATATCACTTGAAATTAAGTACATGATCATGCACAAGCAAATATTTTTTATGACGTCAGAAAATATATAAAGAATTATAAATATATATAGAATAAATTATTTATAAGAAGTCATGAGATCGATCGAGTTTTTAATACCAAGTACTTGGTAATTAAATATCGATCTTGCTAGCTCTATGCTACTAGCCGCATCGATCTCAAGATAACATTAATGAATATCCACGAGAAAATTAAACTAAAGAGAGAGAAATTACTGCCACAAATTAACGCAATGCATGACGTAATGACCTATTTGTTGAAAACAAAAACACAAACAAAAACAGACAAACACACAAACACATGCATGATATCTCCATGGTTGGTTGTTAACTTGTAGTCAGAGGAGCATCCTATGTAAATGCAACACGTACATGAGCATGCAGCAATATTGGTAAGCTATAGGTAGCTAGGCCACATCATTCAACGTTGGCACCCTTAGAGTTAGGGCTCATGAGAACTCGTTGGATTGAGAGACGTCAGCTCTAACTATATACGAGATTTATATATTTTAAAATTATATATAATATATATTATTTAGATTTAAAAAAAAAAAATAGATGAGATTTAATAGAGAAAGAGTACTAGGGCTGTTTTTGTTTACTTGCAGCAAATTATAATAATAGAAGACGATGATGTAGACTTTCAAGGCATCCGATGAACTTTATAAATATCAAAACAAATTAAACAAAGAGATTGATGGTTGTTGCTTGAAACCCATCACATGCTTTCCCACATGGATATTGTCATCGCCCACGTGAAACGGACATGATATATATATAGATCATGGTCCCATGCATGGTCATCAATTATTCTTCCAACTAATATCACTCATTTAATTTATATATAGACACTTTTCATCATCTTTTCCATTAATTAATGTTACAATTAATCTTTTACAAATATTATGATTCATCATAAGTTTTTTATATATATTATAAAGTAAATTTGGCAAAACAATATTTATAATATAATTTCAAGATTCAAACGACGTCGTTGATGCACAAGATTTATATATATATATATATTTAAAAAATATATATATATTGTCAAATATGCGATGATCTTGATCTTATGATTTTAATTTGTTTGAAGGCTACAGTTTGAATATACAATTAGTTGTACTCTGGCATGTGTTGGCACGAGCTCACAAATTAATTATCTCTCTCTCTCTCTATATAATCTCACCACGTCGAACATGCAGTACTACCTCTATCTCGTTTATATATTATTTATAAATTATAAACGAGAATTAAACATGATGATCATCCGGTCGCTTTTGATTATTGGACCATCGCCTAATTAACTTTTTGACTTAAAAAAAATGCACGCAAAAACTTGTGCTAAAAGAGTTTCAGAAAGTTAACAAATTAATAAACGTTTTCATTCCTTGCACTATAAGAAAAACGAGAATTTATGATAGATTATTTACGATGAAAAAAGCTATTTGTTACGAATTAATCAATTCATTTTAGCATAAAATAGTTATTTTTGTAAGAAATAATCATTTTCAAAATAAATAGTTGGTCAAAAATTATAAACAGTTTTCTTGTAATATCGTGATGATCATGCCTACAAAACAGAGGTGCAATCGGCTCAAACTAGATAGCCTGTGTAGCCTCACCATATATTAATTATATACCTCTCCACCAAAATTAATGAGTCTCGTGATTATATATATATATATATATATATATATATATAGGTAGCATGCATGCATGAAATGACATTAATCTTTTATGCCATTGTTTTTGTAAGTATCAAACACTACTTCTCTCTCCCTCAGCCGCATTTAAAGAAAGATATATAACATATATATATATATATATATATATGAGATGCATGGGGTTTCCAATCGTACGAAATCTGCAGATCAGGAGAAATTTGTATTTGAGTTTTTATGTTTTTATAGATGCAAAGATTCAAAACTAGCTAACTACAGTCTTTAATGATCGTAATATTCATAATTAATTAAACTTATAAAAACTCACAATTAGATACATTCATTCATCGTAATTTGAATATTAACAGAAGATTAATATATAGAAGTACATATAATATAATTGCAATTAGTTTTTTAAAATTTAAGTATTATTATTGTGAATGTTGAAATTTATAAAAACATGAAAATCCATTAATGAAATATATATAATTACAAGGACCAGTTATTCTTTGTTTTGTTTTATTTGTTATGGGCAAGAGTACTTAACTCATTTTCTTGACAATTGCCTTGTCAAGAAACTCACAAGCAATAAAGAAAACAGTAAAGAACACAAGTGAATTATATGGTTAGATTCTAATGACGTCGCTAATTAAGTGGGTCTTTAAATTCTCCAGTAACCATGACGTCGCTATAATTGGGCCTCTGTCCAGTCATTAAAGGCCCATTTCTTACTCAATTTCATTGGGTGGTCCTTCCAATGAGGTTGGTCGGTGTGGTGTCTTATTTACAATGCTTTACTTCTGTTATAATTAGCCCTACAAGGCAAAGCCCAACACGTTTCCACTTCGTCCAAGCCCATAGTATCTTAATTTGTACATAATCATTATTTCGGACGTCCAATTATTTGAGTTGCATTATTTTAGCAATTTAAAACTACAAAGAAAAAAACCAATGCCTTTATAGTTTAAACCATCGGTATATTTTAATTTGTTTAAATTAATAAACAGATAATCGTGTTTATTTTCTTTTATAACTGAATGTACAAAATAATCAGTAAAAATTGAATATTTTAAAGAACTGAAATTAAGAAATTTACTTTCTTCCACTAATTTCATATTATTTAATCTTGGTTCCAACCAAAAAAAAAAGAACGAAATTGAGGAAATAATAATAATAATAATAATAATAATAATAAAGGAGAGGTTATGGAGGAGTAGGGCTGTAATTGAGCCGAGTCGAATTGGTCTTTGACTTACCGAGCTCGACTTGACTCAAAGTATTCGAGTTCATTTTTTTTTTTTTTTTTTTATTTGAGCTCAAGTTTAGAGTTTTGATAACCTAAACTCTCAACTTGAGCTTGAGCTCGTCCCGCAAATGAGTTCAAGTAGAGTCGAGCTTGAACTCGAGTTCGAATTGTTTATTTATTTTTGTTATTTTTTAATAATATTTAATAATAAATAAAAAATCTAATATTGAATTTATACAACTAACAAGTAGAACCTTTATTGAATTATTAAATTTTAAAAATTTATAAATAATTAATATCTAACTAATTGATATTTATCCAAAATAACAATATATTATATACCTATATATATTATTAATACATACACTTAATATGATAGTATATATCTATTTTATATATGGTTCCTACATACTAATATATAAAATTATTATACAAATTATAAAATATACCTATAAAGTATATTCATTATATAGACATAAGTAATTAGATTACATATTATATATTTAATTATAAAAGTAGTATGCTTATATTATTAACTAATACATATATATAGGTGTATATATATATTTATCAATATATGAATGATTTTTAATTGAGTCAAGCTAATAAGTCGACTTGAACATAAACGAGCAAGCCTTAACGAGTCTTAGCCGAATCAAGTTTTGTCAGGTATGTGTCACTTATAAATCCTTACAAATCGAGTGAATATCTGCTTTCATGAATGAGTTTTTTTTTTTTTTTTCATCAGTCGAGTTCGATTCGAGTTTAACTAAGGGTGAAAATTGAAGATGTCAGTATGGTTTTGGTTTGAAATCGAAACGCACCGACAAGTTGAAAATGTGAAATGTGTTTATCTCAACCGAAATCGACAGGTGAAGGGGAAGAAAACCCGGTTGGTTCGCTGGCGTCGTCGGTGTCGCAAACAAACTTACAAACACTCGAACGCTTTCACAAATTCACAACAAATATGAAATATCACAACAAATATCAAAGATTCAAGCACTTGAAACGGCACAACTAGATGAATCATGAAACAACACAAGTGGATGGATTTGAGATGAGAAGTAGGGGTGTAAACTCAAACCGAAAAATCGAAAAACTGGACTGGACCGGACCGGTTTTGAACCTGTCCGGTCCGGAACCGGTTTTTAAAACGTAAAAACCGGCCGGTTCCAGTCCAGTTTATATATAACATATATATTCATATATGAAATAATTTCTTATTATAATTTATAAATTATTACATAAAATGTTAAATACTAAATCAATAAAAGTTTATAATTAATACTAATATATAACTTATAACTATACCAATAGTCTAATATTAATACTATTATATAGTCTAATATATTAATAAAAGTATAAAATATTTTTTTTAAATCAATTTTTTTTTTATAAACAAATTTTTAATAACAAATTGTGAAATTTAAATTTAAAAAAAAACTGAAAAATCGGACCGGACCGGAAACCGGTAAAACCGGAAGTACCGGTTTAAGAGGGTAACTGATGCGTAATCGGTTTTGAAAAATACAAAACCGGTACATACCGGTTCGGTCTTAGATTTTATCCAAAACCGGACCGGTTACACTCCTAATGAGAAGAATCCAATAAAATCGGCAATGTATTGATGACATCGAAAAGCCTTAGAAAGAGAGAGAGAGAGCGCTGAGACTGTGGGAGATGAGAGAATTTGAGATAGAGAGGGAGAGGGAGAGAGAGAGAGAACGGCGTAAGATGAGATTCGAGAATGAGAGGGAGAAATGAGAGATCTTAACCTAATCAAGAAACGGTCTCTGTTTGCCTTTATTTTTTTCAACTATGGGAGTCCAAAACGACGTCATTTCATTTAAATGAGTGAAACAATGTTGTTCTTATATAGATATAAAATGAAAAAAAAAAAAAGATAGAACCAATCGGTCGGTTTAGCAGTTTTTCTATGGATTAAACTGCGATCGAATCGACAAAGATCGATTTTTCTTATTTTCCATTGACGGTCGACTGGTTTTCTAACAGTTTCGGCTGGTTCTGTACTCCAACGACCGGTTTGATAAGTTTTCGACCAATTTACTCGTTTCATGTACACTTCTAAGTTGAACTAAATAAATATATATCGAGTGAGATATCACACAAACTCATTCACAATCCTGTGGAAGAGGGTAGATCACACCAGAAACCATAAAAGCACAAATTTCGGAGTCAACGGACAAACTTAAAATGAAATAGCTGGCATGGGACCCACCCGCTTTGGCTCCCATTGACTCAATGCACGTGAAACCGCGCCACTACAGAAATTCTGATTCCCCTTGCCCCCAACCGACGCTCACGCTTTGGGCCCCACCACACTTTCCAATCGCAGAGTCAAAATTTTACGCATTTATTATCACTACGAGCATTAACATTTGCGTTGTGTGCGTATGAGACGCATGATTTTGAAGTTATCGTTTGATTTTTTTCCAATTTTCTATACACACGAGATAAAAAAAACAATGCTAGTATTTAATTTCATCTTGTAGTCCCCTAATTTTAAGCAACTTTACAAAAATAAATAAATAAAAGCCGTTCCAACCAGTACAGTTGACTTTGTTCCTTTCTTTCTTCCTTCGAATCTTTTGACCATTTCAACTGCAAAATTACCGTCAACGGTCTCCGGTGACAGACTTGCCTGCCGTTCGATAAAGGAGGATGGGGATTTCAATTTCAGGTCCTGGTCCCCAACGTCCATTTCACGCCGACGACTGAGGGGCGAAATTCGCAGCCGGAATCGGAGGATGCGGGTGACGGTGCTCTCCTTCATATGTTACGATCAGCATATTTGGATCGTCTTGTGCTCTTTCCACGTGCTTTCTCGCTGGGCACCCTTTCACGCTACTGCATCTGTAATACCCTCTGCACAATTTAAAAAATAACAAATAATTAGAAAAATACTTTAACGTCTCGCGTGTGCCACTAGATTCGTCTTTGACTTCCACACATCCCAACATGATCTACGATTCTTCGGTGGTGAAAGAAGATATGATAATACCTTGGGTAAGGTGAGCCCTTTATCGGCTTTTGACCGTATTTTCTCCACGAGAACTCGTCCGACGGTATATCCGCGATCTTCGAGCTTATTGCTGCAACTCTGACGGCCCTCTTCACTCTGGATTTCCTAAAAACGCAGAAAAAAATGTAGATTAGTAAAACGAATTACTTGTAAATTCCTGAAAGTTTCAACATCAAAATTATTGGTAAAATATATATTTCCGATGCCTACCTTTTCTTGGAGCAATGGCAACGGTCAGACGAGGAGATATTCGCAGCAGAGAGAGAATGATTCACGCTGCACTTTTTACGCTGAGACGAAGAAAGAGGCGGTTTCCCGGCCGACATGGTGGTGGTCGGAGCTATTAGGAGCGAGGAACCTTGTTTACCATTCGAAACGCTGCCGTCTGCAGTAACAGATGACATAAACGACGAGGTCGTGGAGGAAACAGGTGGAGATGTGCTGAAGCTCTCCTTCGACTGCTGATTTACCGACAACACCGGTCGCGACCCGGAAGCAGTTCTAGGTTTCGAGAAATCAAGCGTGATGGTCTGAGGTTGTTGGGACTGTATCTGAGGCCGGACCGGATCTGGGACTGAACGGCGTTCGACGGGGTTTGTCGGTCCGCTATAAGAAGAAGGAGGGTTCGAAGGTCCGCGGCGGAACCGGGCGTGGCCAGTCCGGTTTAGGATGGAGATTACCTTTTTGAATTTGGAAACGGTGAAGTCGGTGATTTCTCGGCAGTCAAGGTGGTTGAGGTGGTTATCGCGAGGGGCTTGATGGGAGAGTAGGCAGATCAGGTGCTCCATACTCTTCAACCCAGCCGATGCTTCTTCTTGTATAGCCATCGGATCCTCCATCTTGAAGTAAGGGACCAGATCTATCGCCATAGCAGAAGATCAGAAAGAACCACAGCGAAAGCAGAGAAGCTAGAAGAAAAGAAGAAGAGGAATATGGAGTAAAGAGATGGTGTGAGGAGAAGAGAGTGGGGGGAGAGGGGGTGGTTATAAAAGAGACGGAGGATGCAAAGTCAAAGAGATTTCGTCAATCCATGGATGGATGGAGATTAGTTGGACTTTAATGAAATCTATTTATTCTTGAAAAAAAAAAAAAAAAAGGAGAGGAAGAATTAGGTTACTGTAAAGGTCAAAAGGGAGAGTTGGTGGTGGGTCCCGCCCAAGGTTTGAAAAACGAAAGGGGGAGGAAGAGAAATTAGTATAAAATAAATACGCGCTGGCTGGCCTTTGAATCTTTCACAGTAAATTTGAGTTGGCTTTTGAAAAGTCGTCGATGAATTGTCATACTTGAGATGGACATTGACCCGTAATTTCGCCGATGTGATCAATGCAATTTACTAAAAAATGAATAAAGTTGGGTATCGTATAATCAACGGCATATCCTTCTATCTCGAGATCTATGTATGTGTATGTAAATGTAGCAGAAGGTCAACAAGTTTGGATTCCCCGCAGTTCACCCAGACGTGTCTTTTGGCAAATGTTTTACCGTGAAAATGGAACAAAGCAAAGCCAGTTCTGTCTCCCAATTTCAAAACCATGGTTCCAACTCCTATGATACAGTCAAAAGCAATTTCCTTTAATTTTCACTATTATTTGTTCTTTTTGGGTTAATCCAAGACTTGTACAGTACTACTCCTTGGGGCTTTCATACCTTGCTTTTTTCTTTTATTTTTTATTTTTTAAATTTACTAGAAATTACAATGGAAATGTTTTCTGGATCAAAGAGCTTTGCATGACGTCGTTGTTGGTCTACGTTGCTGCAATAACGAAAATGTTTATTTATTTTTATCTAGAAATTGACTGGTTGGCACATTAATGCCGGACGCATATTAAATAAAACTACATTTTTTTTAATTTTTTTTTAGTTACAAAAATAAATAATAAAAATCAGTGAAACTGTTGACCGACTTTGTATATTTCCTTTATCATTATCCTCATCTTGACGTTGCCGTGAGCCATTTGTGGCGGTTGGATGAGTCTCTACTGATCCCACCGCTACATGGAGTTCATCGAAGTTGACCACAGAATAACAAAAATTAGAGAAATAAAAATTCCTTTAGGGCTTAGTAATGTCAAAACGGTTGACGTGTGTTATTCTAGTTTCGGACACGTGGGGGTTATCTAATGTTCAATGAGTGGGAAAACAACTATCCGGATTAAGTCAATGGCCCAATAAGTTGAACCGATCCTCCTTGGGGTACTAATCGAACCGGGCCGGCTTAAATTTTAATTCAACAACACATGAGTAGCTCAAAATAAAAGAAAATTTATTTTTTTAATGTTTAATTGTAATTTAGTGGTAAACTATATCATTTTTCTTGAGGAGAGAGGAATAAGAAATGAATAATGAGTGGGGGAAAAAAGGTGTATGCTTTGCTTTGCTCCACCCAAGGCTCGGATCTTTGAGATATTTAGGATCTCTAAAGAGATTGATATTCCATGAAGGTAGTGGACCAATATAAATTTAATAATTAATATATCAGCCATGATATCAATCTATTTGGATTTAGTTTTAAACATATATATGTGTGACGGTGTGGGTGTGAGACAACAAATTTGAGAAAGGATAATCTTAGTGGAGGCCGGTTTAAGGTAAAATTATCCTCGTGAATATATTCTTTTCAAATATGCATGTATGGGTGATCAGAGGTCTGGCTCTCTCTACTTCCCCGGCTGCTACTCGGAAATTCTCTGCATTAATTGTATATTGAAAAAATGAATTTTATACATTCTATCTATAATTTTTTTTTCACAAGATATATGATGTGGGATAGTAAATAATGACTGATGAGAAAAATTTTTCTATTAAAAAATTATATGGAACGGTCGTGGGTGCATAAGTTCCAGAGGTGCCCCTAACGTGGTCCTGACCATGTCAGATTTAAACTTTGAAGTCAAAATGTTACTTCACTTTTGGAGATCGCTTAGGCTTTGTAATGTCCCAATAGAATACCTAAATCACATGATTTATATTTCAAAATGACTAATCAATGATACAATTGGAGTCTTATTAAAATTTTTTTAAAAACAATAACTTCTCATTCTTAAGCAATGTTAGATCTCATACACCACTTACCATTTATCCTTATCATATGATGTATCACAATCTCCTCCCTTAAACTCCCGACATCCCAGACGGGCCTATCCGTTGTAGTTGACATGGTTCAAGTCTCACACTTCTGATTGGGATGAGCTTTGATACCATTTATAACGAAACAATAAAAGGTCCAAATCACATGGTCTATACTCTAAAAGGACTAGTCAATGATACAATTGGAACTCTATTAATACCTTATAAAGAGTATGAACTTCTTCTTTCCAAGCAATATGGAATCTCATATACAACACACTCTTATCCTTATCATATGGGATAAATTTCATTTGTTTTCACAACTCCTCACAACTTATCTAATCCTTATAACTTTTTTAAATTTTCACATAAAATAAAATAAATAATTTTCTTTTTTTAAATCTTAAAATAAAAATAATATTAAAAAAATATTTTTTATTAATATTTTATTTAACTTTTAATTTTAATATCAATTCATCTCATTTTATTTATAAAAATAAACAAGAAAAAGATAATCTTAGTGGAGGCTAGTTTCCTAAGTGGGAACTCTCAGGAAACCACAAGGTAAAATTATCCCCCCATGAATATATTCTTTTCAAAGATGCATGTATGGGTGATCACAGGCCTGGCTCTCTCCACTGTACCGGCCGCCACAAGGAAAGTCTCTGGAACGTCACTTCATTTTTGGAGATCACTTAGAAGTATTTTTTAAAAAAAGAGTTAAAGTTTTAAAAATTATTTTAAAAGGGAAACTGGGAAAGCTTATGGACAAAATTTTTCAAATAAAAATATTTTTAAAAATAAATGATATTTATACAATATATTTCACAATATATTTTATAATATATGCTCATGTAAAATAGAAAATAAATTTATATAAACTTTAAATAGATAAATCACGTTAAAAATTTTATAAAAAAATAGATCCATCTTGAAAAAGTATAAAAAAAATATTTTTTTTTAGTGAGACTTACTTTTTTACAAAGGGTTCGCACATAATTTATCTATTTGAGACTTATACCTAATATTATTCTGTAAAATAAGAATATTTTTATAAAATAATATTATTGTTATAAGATATTTTACAAAAATATTTTTAAAATGATATCAATGTTGTGAAAAATAACGTATGTATAATATCATTTTGCATCCGGTTCCCTCTCTTACAAACAAAAGAAAGAAGCTTAGGAAAAAAAAAAAAAAAGATCTGCACGAAGATATATACGAAATAGTGGGTTAGTGTTATTTTAAAATCATTTTATTTTTTTATGTAAAAAATCAAAAAGAAAATGAAAGAAACATTAACTTATTGAGTAGGAAAAAATAGAAAGAGAAAAAAAAGGACACAAGTGCGGACCAGCCGTTCTGCAGCAAGTAGCTAGCTCGCATGTATATCCGTGTTGGATTTGGCTCTAATCAGAAGGTTGTACAAATTTTGCATGTTTTGAAATGAAACATGCAAAATTTAAAATTGAAATTTGAATTTGAATATGTATTTTTTTAGAATTGTTAATCAATTGTAGGATTAATTAAAGTGAGAGAATAATATATATGCATGAAAAGTAATGTTATATACAGTCGTAGAGTGTGCAAGTACTGTATAGTAACTTTAAAAAAAATAGAATCTATTATTAAAAAAATTATTTATTTTTATGTAAATTCTATATTTATTCATTTTTTTTAAAATGACTATACGACGCTTGCACGTCATATATATATCAATCATACTTTATGTATTTATATCTCTGTTACTTTAAAGTAATCTCTAATATTCGGAACTCTAGGAAATATATTCATGTGCACGTCATCATGTGTTCTTGCATGCTTGCATTTCTTTGACGCCTTTGAAGCATGATATTAACGGTATTAATGCTGCCATGCATCGTCAGTACAAATTAATGGCAGCCTGGACTGCTAGTGCATGGAATTAACATCACCAATTTTTCAATCTCCACCCTTCCGAACATTTTTAATTTTGCATGCATGGGAATGATCAATATCCAGGTGTTGGAGTCTCTAGATTATACCAGCCTCCTGTGGTCCTTCCTGTGGCTTCCACTTTCTTCTAGACCCTTCTGGAGTTGCTGGCATTTCCCTTGAGGTTGCTGACAGTTCAATTGTGCTGAGTCATGACTGCTTTGCTGGCATTCTTGCATTTCATTCTCAACTTTCAACTGTCACTTTTAAAATATGCTAACTATGATCAATATTGATAAATATTAGCTTGGTAGAAGTATTAAATGCTGATTTGATAAATCTTCAACATTCAATTTGAAGAAGTAAATCACTTTTTAAGATCAATTCTGAATGATAAAATATAATAGAAAATGAAAAAAATTTAATAATTTGAGCTGAGTGGCCGTTTAATTTCTTGTACTTAATATTCGAGAAAGTTATTGATAGCTAATTAAAGTCAATCTATAAATTCAGAATATATATATATATTTATATAATTAAGCTTACGTTCTTATTGACATAGATGATTTATCTACAGTAACTTGGATTTTAGTCCATATAAACAATTTTATTGTTGTGAAAATTAAGTAGTTTAATTATGGGATATATCTTGGACGTTTATCTGTAGAGAATATCAGCAGTAATGAAGACCATACGGATCATAAAAAGAAATAGTGTATTGGTGAAGCTCCAAATGCATTAGTTTGATATGAGGATATTTCAGAATGTTTCCGCTCAGGAATGTAGGTTTCTTGATGAATGAATGATGACGACACTTTTTCTTAAAAAAAATATATATATAGGAAAAGTAAAGAATGCGTTCATCCTGACATTGTTTTTCTTTGTTTTCCATTTGCTGAATATGTTTCTGCAATTAAAATTATATATTGAAGGAAACAAATAAAATAATCTCAAGTCAAGGCCCAAGTTCCCGCAAGCGAGAGAATCATGCTGCCACAACTGCTCAATTCATGTGCATAAAACGAGTAGAGTGGCGAGGAATAAGGTTTATCTGCATTATATAGAAAGTCATGTACGTAAGATCTAAGACATATATATCCATGCTAACCCAAAATCTAATCTCCGATCCATTACTTTTATTTCCCTGCCATTTTTTTTTTTTTAATTTTCCTTTTCCTTCTCACGACAGGTTCACATTTGAAAAACATTTTATCTCTGCTTTGTTGTCGAGGCTGCTCCTGCATCAATCCCATTTCGTCATTCACACAAAAGCCATTAAAATTAAGTTATTTAACGAAGCTCTTGCCGAGCACCAATATTAATTCAAAATAATGTAAAAAAAAAAAAAACGGAATTCCCTTCTATAAGAGAGGATGTAACCATCTCACTCTTTCTTCTCTCTTCCCTCTCTCTCTGAATGTGTGTGCGCTTCTTTTGTCCAGTTAACCATGATTACTGGAAAGGACATGTACGATGTGTTTGCGGCCATTGTGCCTTTGTATGTTGCAATGCTATTAGCATATGGCTCCGTCAAGTGGTGGAAAATCTTTACACCTGACCAGTGCTCCGGCATCAACCGCTTTGTGGCTGTGTTTGCAGTTCCATTGCTTTCCTTCCATTTCATTTCTACCAATGACCCTTATGCCATGAACTATCGATTCATTGCAGCTGACTCCCTCCAGAAAATCGTCGTTCTTACTGCTCTCTTTCTGTGGCAAACCTTCAGCAAAAATGGCAATCTTGAGTGGATGATCACGTTGTTCTCACTTTCCACCCTCCCAAACACACTTGTCATGGGAATCCCACTCTTGAAGGCCATGTATGGAGATTTCTCGGGAGACCTTATGGTCCAGATTGTGGTTTTGCAGAGTATAATTTGGTATACTCTCATGCTCTTCCTGTTTGAGTTCAGAGGTGCAAAGCTCCTCATTGCTGAGCAATTCCCTGAGACTGCTGGATCCATCACCTCCTTCAAAGTTGATTCAGACGTTGTGTCACTAAACGGTCGTGAGCCATTGCAGGCTGATGCTGAGATCGGTGACGATGGAAAGCTTCACGTAGTGGTAAGAAGATCGGGTACAGCATCTATGATTTCTTCTTTCAGCAAATCCAATGGACTAAACTCGTTAACTTCCATGACCCCACGGGCATCGAACCTCACCGGTGTTGAGATCTATTCGGTACAATCTTCTCGAGAACCCACGCCAAGGGCTTCCAGCTTTAACCAGACAGATTTTTATGCCATGTTTGCTAGCAAGGCACCCAGTCCAAAACATGGATACACAAATAGTTTCCAAGGGGGTTTAGGCGGCGATGTTTACTCATTGCAGTCTTCAAAAGGAGCAACACCAAGGGCTTCAAATTTTGACGAGGAGATGTTTAAGATTGGGAAGAAGAGGCCGGGAGGACGGAGCATGAGCGGTGAGTTGTTTAATGGCGGTTTCGTTTCATCGTACCCGCCTCCAAACCCTATGTTGTCGGGGTCTACTAGTGGTGGCCTAAGGAAGAAGGATAGTTCTGGCGGTGGTGCAGTGCCTAACAAGGAGCTTCACATGTTTGTTTGGAGCTCGAGTGCGTCTCCAGTTTCGGAAGGGAACCTGAGACATGCAGTTAATGCAGCTTCCTCAACGGACTTTGGTGTCATTGATCCTTCCAAGGGCGCTGCTCCTCAACATGAAAATGCTGCTTCAAGAGGTAATCAAATTATTAATCTCAGAACCGACAGTACTACTACTTGTCTCTCTGTGAGTTTCGTGGAAATTATTTGATAATATCCAACTTTTCTTAATGACGTCATATCTATTTATCGGTCCAAGTTCTTAAAGCATTATTAATACATGTACGTCAAGATAAATATCAGTGTAGTTTGTTGCATTAGCTGCTGTATCTTATATGTAATGTTTGAGGTAACTTTCATGTGTACAGGAATGCACGATTCAGATGAAAATTTGAG